>NC_050573.1:224603440-224723440 GCF_011100635.1 Trichosurus vulpecula | reverse complement strand
TCTAAATTATTCCCCCTCTCTCTCCTCCACCCTCCTCAAGATGGCATGCAATCTGATATAGGCTATACATGTACAATCATATTACACATTTCCACATTAGTCATGCTGTGAAAAAAGAATCAGAAAAAAGGGAAAGATCACGTGAAAGGAAAAAAAAACACAACAAAAAAGAGAAAATAGCATGCTTCAATCTGCCTCCAGACTCCATAGTTCTTTCTCTGGATATGGATAGCATTTTCCATCACGAGTCTTTTGGAATTGTCTTAGATCAGGGCTGTCCAACCTTAGGTTTTTATTGAAACAATAGACAATATATTTTGATTTGCCATTTTAGTGAGAGCTCTTCAGTAGCTTGGCTTCATTTACTAAAGGATTTATGTAAATTTCTATGCTTGTAGGCAGGCTGCATAAATCGCTCTGCAGGGTCACATGTGGCTGGTAGGCCGCATTTTGGACAGCCCTATCTTAGATCATTGCTGATTCAACCACATTTTGCAGCTCTCCCAGGCCTAGCACAATGTCCTGTATTCAGTAGGTAAATAATAAATGTTTGTTGAAATGAATGGAAGGACTAGTCTTATAGCCTTTATAAACATTTACATACCCAAAGCTACCTGAATTAACTAGTAATAATATCTGAAATTAATATGCTTTGCATACATTATCACATTTGATCTTCACAAGTTTCCTTTTACTGAGGATATGAGGAAACTAAGCCTCTTGAAGGCTAAGAGATTTTCCCATGCTCATAGCTGCATAGCTAGTAAATGTTGGAAGTGGAATTCATACACAGTTCTCTCCTAATTACAAATTCAACGAACTTTGTATTATACCATTCTAACTTTTTGGAGATGATCCATGATTGTAAATAATTGGGAATTATAAGTATCAGTGGCATGCTAGAGCCAGCATCCACTGGCCAAGTTGATTGTTAAATTTTCAGTGTGAGCATTTACACCTCAGAAATCAATCATCCTTGCAAATCAGGGCTTGACTTACTGTTTTGTTGTTTACACTTATGAAAGTGATGGAGAAAATGTTAATAGTCCAGATTAAACTTTGAAAGCTGATTGTTAAACATATACCAGCACACCTCTGAACTCTACTGGCTTAGGTAGATGACTGAGCAACAAGACAGCAGACTTGTTTTTCAACAGTTTATCTTCTCAACTTCTGTTTGATTAGGCAACATGAAACAACTTCTGTCTTGTATTATTCCAATTCTGCATCTTGAGATATGTGTGCGTTTAGTTCTGTAGTATATCTCCTGAACTCATTCTTGTTGACCCGAGGAGGTTGGGATTTTAAATGAGAGAAAAATTTGGATGATCTGTGGATATATTTCAATTGACATTTTGGGAGAACTTATGTTAATATTTAGTAAGCTTAATATTAAATGTTCTTAGAATGTTTGGTTCTTCAAGTAGGCCCACAGTGGTGGTAAAAACTGTGTCCTGCAGTCATATAGAGGGTCTCTATCTACCTATCTATCTATCTATCTATCTATCTATCTATCTATCTATCTATCCTGTTTAGTGCTATATAGTGAATAAAATATTAGTTGGAGTCAGGAGAGAATTGTTACTTATGGATCACAGGCAAGTTATATAACCTTGTTTTCCTTCCCCTAAAATGGATAAAGTACTACATATCTTACAGAATTGTTGTGAAGACCAAATGAGATAATGCTTAGATAATAATGCTATTACATTACTCATGATTAAGAGATAATGCTGTGTAGAAGCCAACTCTTTTTCTTTTTATTTCCTGATAGGCAGTGAGGTAGAGTGTCTAGGGAGTCTGCCTTGAACTACAAAGGCCTCCATTCAAGTCTCACTTCTGATACATACTGGCAAGTGTGACCCTGGGCAAATTACTTAAACTCTCAGTCCTTTAAGAATAGCATAGAAGTTGCATAGTTGCATAGAAGGTACATTAGGAGAAGAAATTTCTCTATCCATGTAGTTCTGAATACCCCATTCCACCTCACAATGGTTGGGGCAAGGCATCACTATGATCTTGAAAATCCGTGTAAAATTTTTTGGCCCTCCCTTTGTACCAGAGAAGAAGTCTGAATTTTTTTCTTTTTTTTTAATGGGGTACTTTATTATTAAATTTGGGTTGATATTATGCAAGACCATCCATATAGTTTATGCATTTCTGAGTTTCTAAACTTTTTCTGTGTCATCTGCTGACCTTCACATGTCATCTGTGGCTTCTTCAAAAATTCAGTTTAATTTGTTATGTTGACCTGTGATATATCAAAACCAGGATGGGGAAAGTCACAATATGGAAGGGATAACTGTATTCTGACACACTTCCCCAACCAACCCTCAGGAAAGGCTTTCAAAGAGCTTAGAGCTTAGAACTGTTTCACAGGGATTATTTGCCCTAAACAATATCTAGGTAAACTCTTTGATGGTAGGAAGGGATTGTTAGATAATCTTGAATTTTCATTTCCCTGATGCTGAGAATTGTGAATATATAACTGAAATGTTTATTAAACTGCAAAGTAGGGTACAAATCCCTTAACCTTATTTAGATGATACTACCATTTATTTTTTTTCAAATGATCTTGGGAAGTAATCTAATTACTTTTGCTTATAAACACAGCTTTCAGCTTTGAATCCCAAACAGTAGAGTTGAGACTAAGAGCTGTATTTGTAGTATTCTCAAATACTGTAAACTCCCATTTGGTATCATCATTCCTTTTTTTTTTTGTAATTGCTGCCTTTTGATTTTACTTCACATTTACTTCCCTCATTTATCCTACCCAATAAGCCTTCCCCTTGTAACACATATTTAAAAAGTAAAAAAGAAAAACTATTCTGTAAAATCAAGGAGCACAATGACTATGTCTGATAATATATACTATTTTCCATATCCTTAGCCTCTGACCTCTATAATGAAAGGAGAGAAGGTGTATTTTCTCAACTCTTCCAGGACCAGTCTTGGTTATTATAATTATTTATTGTTCAGTTTCATTTATTGTTCTTCCTGCTCGTTGTATTATACACTGTGCATATTGCTTTCTTGAGCTTACTTTACTCTGTATCATTTCATAGAAATCTTTTCATAATTTTCTCTATCATATTCATCAGGAAGGAAGGAAAGAAAGAAGGGAGGGAGCCTACTATATTGCCTACTATGTGCCAGACACTGTGCTAAGCACTTTACAAATATTATTTCACTTATCCTCACAATAATTCTGGGAGGTAGAGGTGCTATTATTATTCTAATTTTATAGTTGAGGAAACTGAGGCTAGCAGACGTTAAGTGACTTGCCCAGGGTTATATGGTTAATAAGTATCTGAGGTTGGATTTGAACTTAGGTCTTCCTGACTCTAGACCCAGTGGTCTTTCCACTGCACAATCTAGCTGCCAATAATTTCTTACAGCGGAATAACTTTGTTACATTAATATACCAGAATTAATTTGGCTACACCCGATTTAGTGGTTCCCTACTTTGTTTCCAGTTCTTAGCATCTTTTGTATTTACCACTTCCTGTTTCTGCTAGGCACAGTTATTTCCTCTAGCTTATCTCCAGAGTCATTGAACTCTGTCATGGCAGCCTTCTGTGAAATGTATGAAAGGTTCTGGCTTGTGTGTGATCCTAAATAAAATGGAGCAGAATACTCTGCAAGCTAGACTTTATCTCTTGTGACATGTAACTGAGTTTTATGCATTTTATACGAACTTGCATAATTTATTAATATGTAGTGGGAGCACTTGGCTCCTAGTGGGTTCTAGGGTGTGTTACTTTCTCTGACTAAATGCAGTCATTTCATTTTTATATGGCATTCTTTCTTTGTTCTTCTCCCTATCATTTTCTTCCTGCTAATTGTTGTAATTTCTGGAACTCCTTTTAGCTTTTTTTTTTCTTAGATACTTGTGACTTCATAATAGCTCGCAATTACATAGCGCCTTAAGGATTTCAAAATGCTTTCTTTGAAACAAAGCAGGTGGTACAGGCATTAATAGCTTCATTTCACAGATGTGGAAACTGAGACTTAGAAAGGCTAAATGACTTGTCCGTGGTCATACTGCTAGTAATTGTTCAAGTCAGGATTTGAACTTAGGGTTAACATGAACTTAACAAGGGTTGTATGAAGTATTTTTTTTCTGGAACTGAGATATTAATTGTGTTTCAGTTCTAGCAGGCCTTAGAAAAGTGACTGAAAGACCTGAATATGAGATGCTGAGGAGCATCAACCCTTGGTCAAGACATTTACTGGGATGAATTAAAAAAATTTAATTTCTATTTATGGATAAAAAAATGGACCAATAGAGACTTGCTTTTATTTTAATAGATAAGATTTTTTTTTAAAAAAAATCCTGTTCACCAAAAAGGAATATGATTGTTTTTAGGGGCAGGTGACACAGTGTATAGAGTGCCAGCCCTAGAATCAGGAGGACCAGAGTTAAAATCTGGCCTCAGACACTTATACTTGTGTGACTCTGGGCAAGTCATTTAACCCTGTTTGCCTCAGTTTCCTCATCTGTAAAATAAGCTGGAGAGGGAAACGGCAAGCCACTCTAGTATGTCTGCCAAGAAAACCCCAAATGGGGTCATGGAGAGTCAGACATGATTCTTTAGCCAAGGATTTTGATTCTCGGTTCCTTGCAATTAGTTTTTATAGGTCACTTTAATTTGGGAGGCAGGGGCAATGGTCAGTCAGCCAGTTAATAAACATTTATTAAGTGCCTTTGTTGTGCCTACTATCAAGTGCCTACTGTGTACCAAGTACTGGACTAGCTCTAGGGATACAAAGAAAGACAAAAGATAGTCCCTGTCTTCAAGGAGCCTAGAGTCTAATGAGAGGACAACATATAAAAAGAAACTGAAAAAGGTGGCGGGGTGGGGATGATGAAATCCAAAAGAGTATAACTGGGTAGGAAATGGTGAGATCGTTGCCCTGGGTGCCCTCATTAATGAAGGCTTTGGGAGGAGCTCTGACTTTCCACCTTCAACTCTCTCCAAATGGAGGGAGGGCCCGGTGGGGGGGGGGGGGGCAGAGGTTGCTGAGGAGGTGTGAGTTTCAGTGTTGATGTGACCTTTCCAGATGATGAGATTATGATGAAATTTGGATAAGTGTAGCCAGATGGGAAATGGTGAAGTCCTTTTTATGAGTCTTTTTTTTTTAAAGGGAGCTTATCAACCTTTTCTGGTGGATTCAGGAGTTGTGCCCCAATAATTGTATCATTAGAGTAAGAAAGTTAGTGGTGAACTTTGAAATCCTTTTGGAAGTTTTGACTTGTCAAGTAGCTAAAACTATTGTCTTGATCAACATCTCAGCTGATGATTGGAAGGGAAGAAAAGCATGGTAAGGACTATGAGAACAGGGAGGTATTCCAAGAAAGTCTGGGAGAGTGCAAATGACTGAAGAGGGGAATGATGCTGACACAGGGATCATAGAGACCTAAAGAAGTCTTTTGTTTATTTCAGGCCTTCAAAGAGGAGTATCCAGGCAGACTGGTTGGTACCTGTGCTATTCTTAACCTAATGAGATAGTGTCTATAGACAGACAAAGGACAATTGGTGGCTAGCCTCTCCACAGTAATTTCCATGTACTTGTAGACTACCATTGTGTCATTTTAGCAACTTATCTTCTCCAGAGTAAACAGTCCTTTTTTTCCTTTAATAAAGGTGTAAGAATAATCTGAATTAAACCAGATTTTGGGCAAACACCCAACCCTTACCTATGTATAAAAATAATACTTAACAGGTTTACTCAGCGAATGTACCCTAGAACATTATAGTCACAGCCTTGTGCAGTGGCAAAAATTTTAGGATACAATGTCAGACAACCTACTCAAGTTCAGGCTCCTATATTCGCTAATTCTATAGCCTTGGGTAAACTACTTAGGATCATAACTTGAGAGATGAAAGTCACTTAAGAGATTCTAGTCCAGAACCTTCATTTAAAAATGAGAAAAAAATGAGGCCCACAGAGAGCAAATGACTTATCCAAGATCAATAGGTGTAATAGCACAGCTGGGATATGATCTCAGGTCTTCTCGTTCTAAATGTAAATGACCTTTCCACTCTACTGGTCTTTGAGGCAACTTCATTTTTTGAGCCTCTTTTTCCTCATCTGTAAAATAAGGATTAATTGAATTTGCAGTACCTCTCTTTCAGGTCTATTACAAGGAAAATGCTTTCAAACCTCAAAGTGCTGTATGATTGGGAGTCCTTATTTGTTTAAAAGATTATTATTTTTATTTTTAACACTCTTTGAAAATTTTTTTGGGTTCTAAATTCTCTCCCTCTCTCCCACCACTACCCCATCCACTGAGAAGGCAAGAAATGTACCAATTATACATATGAAATCATGTAAAATATATTTCCATAATAGCTAAAACACACAAAAAAGAAAGAAAAAGAAAACAATTTAGAATACTATATTTTGATTTGTACTCAGAATTCATCAGTTTTTTCTCTGGAGGTAGATAGCATTTTCTAAAATTTTCTAGTAAAGTTCACTTTACTTTGCATTGGTTTACATGGGTCTTCCTGTGTTTTTCTGAAACCGTCCCCCTCATCATTTCTTAGGCCACAAAGTCCTTTTCCTTTTTCTTTGATTTCTTTAGGTTACAGACCTAGTAGTGATATTGCTAGGTCAAAGGGTATGCACAGTTTTTGAGCATAGTTCCAAATTGTTCTCTAGAACGGGTGGATCTGTTTACAACTCCACCAATAGTTTGTTAGTGTACCTATTTTTCCTCATCTCTTCCAACATTTGTCATTCATTAGGTGTGAAGTGGTATTTCAGAGTTGTTTTAATTTGCATTTCTCCAATCAATAGTGACTTAGACCATTTTTTTCATATGGCTATACATAGCTTTGATTTCTTCTTCTGAAAACTGCTTGTTCATATCTCTTGACAATTTATCGATTGGAGAATGACTCTTATTTTTGTAAAATTGACTCAGTTCCCTATATATTTGAGAAATGAGGCTTTCATCAGAGAAAGTTGCTGTAAAAAATTTTGATATTATTTCATTATCTATGGTGCCTTTTATCAAAATGTAGTTTTCTTGATTATCTCTTTTAATTAGGTCTATTTTTGCTTTTGCTTTGTCTGAGATCATGATCACTACCCCTGCCTTTTTTTTTTACTTCAACTGAAGCATAATAGATTCTGCTCTAGACCTTTATTTTAGCTCTGAATGTCTTTCTGTATCAAGTGTATCTCTTATAAACAAAACATATTGTTGGATACTGGTTTCTAATCCATTCTTCTATCTGCTTCTGTTTTATGGGTAAGCTCATGCTTACTTTCACAACTAACTTTGTATTTCCCTCCATCCTATTTTCTTCTCTTTATCCTTCTTTCTTTTTTCCCCCTGTCCCTCCTCTAAAGTCTGTTTTGCTTTGACCACTGTCTTCTTTTATTTGTCTTCCCTTTTATCACTCCCTCTACCCCTTTTCTCTTATTCCCTTCCCCTCCTATATATATATGTAATAAAAATATATATGTATTATATATATACATAAACAGACATTCAGAATTTTATATACATACATATATATATATATATTTTATACACACACACACACACACATTCTTCCCTCTTGGAACCAATTTCAATGAGAGTGAGGTTTAAGCATTGCAAACACCCCTGCCCCCATTTTCCCCTCCATTGTAAAAGTCCTTGCACTCTTTTATGTGAGATAATTTTCCCCATTCTATCTCTCCCTTACCTCTTCTTCCCTTTCTCATCCCTTCATTTTTTGTTTGCTTATTTGTTTTGTTTTTTTTCCAAGGGGGAAGGCAGGGCAATTGGGGTTAAGTGACTTGTCCAAGGTCACATAGCTAGTAAGTGTGTCAAGTGTCAGAGGCCGGATTTGAACTCAGGTCCTCCTGACTCCAGGGCTGGTGCTCTACTCACTGCACCACCTAGCTGCCCCCCTTCATTTTTTTTGAGATCATTCCAATATAATTCACATATGTGCCCCCTGTCTTTGTAGACTGCTTCTAACTGTCCTAATGCTGATAAAGTTCTTAGGAATTACATGTATTATCTTCCCATATAGGGAATAGTTTAACTTTATCTAGTCTCATAATTTCTCTTTCATGCTTACATTTTTATGCTTCTTTTGAATCTTGTATTCAAATGTCAAATTTTCTATTCAGTGTGGGTCTTTTCATTAGGAAGGCTTGAGAATCCTCTATTTCATTAAATTTCCTTTTCTTTGCCCTGTAGGAATATACTTAGTTTTTCTGGGTAGGTTATCCTAGTTTGTAATATTGGCTCCTTTGTCTTCTGGAATATCATATTCCAAACCCTCCACTTCTTTAATGTGGAAGCTGCTAAATCTTATGTTATCCTGACTATTAACTCCATGATATTTGAGTTGTTTCTTTTTGACTGCTTTCAGTATTTTCTCCTTGACATGAGGGCTCTGGAATTTGACTATAATATTCTTGGAAGTTACCATTTTGGGATCTCTTTCAGGAGGTGATTGGTAGATTCTTTTGATTTCTATTTTATCCTTTAGATCTAGATATCGGGATAGTTTGCCTTGATAATTTCTTGTAATATGATGTCTAAGCTCTTTTTTTGGATCATAGCTTTCAGGTGGTCCAATGATTCTTAAAATGTCTTTCCTCAATCTATTTTCCAAGTTAGTTGTTTTTCTAGCAAGATATCTCACATTTTTTTTTCGTTGTTTTGATTTTGTTTCACTGTTTTTTGTTTCTCATGGAGTCATTAGCTTTCACTTGCCCAATTTGAATTTTTAAGCGATTATTTTCTTCAGTGAATTTTTGTACCTCCTTTTACATTTGGCCTATTCTGCTTTTTAAGGAGTTATTTTCTTTACTGAATTTTTGTGACTCTGTTACCAAGCTGTTAATTCTGTTTTCACATAATTTTAATGCATCACTCACATTTTTCACAATTTTTCTTCTACTAGTCATGTGTTTCTTCAACTTTTCCAGGAATTCTTATTGGGCTTGGGTTAAATTAGCATTTTTCTTTGAGGCTTTGGTTGTAGCTGTTTTCACATTGTATCTTCTAAGTTTGTGTCTTGCTCTTCCCTGATACCACATTTGCTCATTTTTATAGCCTATTTCTTGATTTTGAACTTTATGTTAAAATTGGGCTCTGTTCATCTGGGCTTTGCTCACCTCAGGGTGGGGAGGCATTGTGCCAAGCTTCAGACTTTTTTGTGCTGCTGTTTTCAGAGCTAGTTCTTGGAGGTCTACAAGTTTTTCGTGCTTTCAAGGTGGTGTAATCTGGGGAGAGGTGTGGTCATGCCCTTCTGGTCTGTGCTCTGCTCTTTACCCTGCTCCCCTGCAGCTGCACGTCCTATAGTTCCTTTCTGCCTTGGAACTGTGACCAGGGCCCCTGCTCTCCTGTGACCAACCACAAGTGCTCCTTTCTGCCCTGGAATTAAGACCCAGAACTGTAGATGGGCAGCAGACTTGCCAATCAATGCCAGCTACATCCAGTGCCAGCAGAGGGTGTGCTCTAATCTCCTTCTGACCAGTTGTTGAAACCCCACCCCCCCTTACTGGCTCTGGGCTGAGAACTCCTGAAGCTGCAGCTGCTGCTGTGGCATCTGTCTTCAAGGCTTGCTGCTGGTGCTGCTGCTCTGTGCACTCTGGGCTAGCCCCCACCTTGGTGTTATAGACATCCTGCCAACCTCCTAAGTTGCCTTACGCTGGAAAAATATCTTACCCTGACCTTTTCTTGCTTCTGCCACTCCAGAATTTGATTTGAGGTGTTATTTTAAAGTTGTTTAAAGGGGAATGTTGGGAGAATTTGGCTGGATTGCTGCCTTTAATCTTCCATCTTGGCTCTTCCAAGTGAGTTATTATTCTAATATTTCAATACTGAAAGAGAATACTAAGAAAATGACTGATAATTTACTGGTACCTGTCCCTTCTATCCAGCCATACTGACAATACATTACTAAAGAATGGAATTCACCAAGTTACAATATGGGTTCACTTATTAAAAAAATAGAATCCATTCACATTAATGTTTGGAGGTGGTATTTCCAAGAGCCAACAGAAAGAATAGCCATTAACAATCCTGTGCAATCAGTAGGGTAAAAAAAGCAACTATCTCTGTTTAGGGTGATACTTTGCATTAGCTTGAGAGGAGCAATAAATAGTTAAGCAGAGGTCAGGCAGGGGAAATTGGATCAGGCTTGTTTCAAGTCTTCATAGCCTGACTTCATTATATCTTTTCAACTGAATTCCCAGAATATCAGGCACACCCATATTTAATTGTAAGTAGAAAAAACATTTTCCAAGCCCCCAGACGAATGAATTTTTAGGATGATTGCCACTTTTAAATGAGCTACACCTTTGTTCCCTTCATTAGGGTAGATAAGGTGAATGGACCCTCATTTTTTTCATAAGTGAACCCTTATTATAATTTAGGTAAATTCCATTCTTAAACAGACAGACAGATATGGAGCATATGGTTTACATTAAATTCTGCAGGGCTTCCTTTCCATTCAATATCGCAATGAGTGTTGTCGCATTGTTTAATGTTTCATTCTGGAAACGGCTGCGTGTTAGGTTGTGTGAACAGTCTCTCCACATCCTTTTCCTTCTTCCAAGATTTCGAGTCTGGATTGGTTCTTGTTTATAAAGCTTTTCATGATGCACTGCTGAGAAAAGATGCTGCTGGAGAGACCACATGGATGTATTTCACAACTGTGCCATTTTGTCAAGTTATTTCAAATATAGTCTTTCAGAGGCTGGAAGATTCCAAGCCTCCTCATCAACAGATTTTGAGAGTATCAAGGATCTGGTTTATAAGAAAAAGGCATATTTGTCTGTGGTATTATCAAAGTCCATTTGATCACAATATGTTTTAATATTAAACTGATTATTGAAAAGAGGTCATGGATTCTAGGGGCAAGTTTTACACAGGACACCAGAGGGCACTTGTCACAGCACTATGCTTTTGAGAGGGCAGAGTAGAGAAGAATGGCAGGTTATTCACATCTGCCTTGACTTTCAGAGATTCTTAGGTGGAATAATGCCCTTCCTGCCTTCTGCTGGAGTGGTTGGGCTGGGTATGTTCCTGAAGTCTTACAGGTACAGAATTTTGTCCTTTTTTCTCACACTAATTAATGCTCATCTTTGATCTTGGGGAAAAAATGGCATTTGGTATTATATTTTAAAGCTAGAAAAACATCTTCAGGATGTAATACCTGCCAATTGTCAGTTTGAAGTCTTCACAATGATGTCTGAACCTAGGAAATTCTTATTTATCTGGATCTCTTGGTGAATGGGGTATGCTATTTAGCAAATTATATATTTTGTTTATCCAGAGTATCATAGATGTAGAGCTAGAAAGGATTGTAAAGATCACGTAGTCAAACTTATTGATTTTATTTTAAATGAGCTTTATTGATACCTTTTGCTTTCATATCACTGTCTTTTTGTTAAAACCTCCAAATTGAACCCATCCCTTGTAATAAAGAAAAACCATTAAGAAAAGGACCTTTATTAGTTTTTCACTTACTCATAGCTTAGCTTCCTTTTCAGGATCCTTTCCAACACATTGTTGTAGTAATTGTATATGTTGTTGTTCTGGTTTGGCCTATTTCATTCTGTACCAGTTCATACAAATCTTTTCTTTTCTCTCTGAGTTCCTCACTCATAATTTCTTACTTCATACTAATATTCCATTATATCCATATATTGTAGTTTGTTCAGTCCTTCTCTTTTGATGAGTGTCTACTTTGTTTTCATTTCTTTGATTCCACAAAAAGTGGGGTTATGAATTTTTGGGTATATATGGGAAGTATATTTTTATATTTGACCATCTTGGGGGCATATGGATCAAAGTTCATGAAGAGTTTAGTTACCTTTCTTTCATAGTTCAAAAAACATCCTCCTAATTTTATAAACGAGGAAACCGAGACTCTAAATTAAGAGACTTGTCCAGGAATCTATAAGGGGTCAGCCCGGAGCTGGAATTCTAAGTCAGGTCTGCTGACTCCAAGTCTAGCACTTTCCATTGCATCAGGCTGCTTCTAATAAATGCTTATTGAGCACCCACTCCACACACTCTATGTAAGTACTGAGGACAATGTGAAGGATGCTGAGGACAACAGCAAGCTTACAACTTGATAAAGAATTTATATATAAAGAACATATATATTGGTATATACACCAATTGATGTAATGCCAAAGGTAGAGATATGTGATTAGGAGAAGGGCAAGAACAAAGTGCTTTGAGAGTTGTGAAGAAAGATGTCTTCTCTAATCCTCCCAGGTGAAAGTTTTCAGAATCACTGTTAGAAGTGTTGGAAGTCATCTACTCCAGGGAAAAACATGCATATATATATTTATAAAATATGTACAAAATAACCCCAAGGTGATTTTTGGGGAAAGGCCCTAAGAACTGGGCTCAGGAAAGGCTTCGTGTAGAAGGTAGTGCCTGTGCTATACAGACATCTCTACTTCAAATGTTCATATGGACTATTTGTGCCTGACCTCTGGTAGAGCCTTCCAATCTCATATTGATCTGATCAGCCACAATTGGACACACTGTACCTTGACCCCAACATAGTGATGCCATTTTGGTTCTCTTCAAGAATGAAGGACAACAACTAGTGCCTGTGCCGAACTTTGGAGGAATTCTAAAAAGTGGAGGTCATAGGCTCATTGAGCTAGAGGTAACAGGGATTTTGGAGTCCATCTAGTTCGATCTCCTCATTTTACACATGAGGAAACAGTCCCAGGGAAATGAAATGGTCTTCCCTGAAGGGGGGGGTGGCATTCATTTCAGGCTTGAGGACAGCCAGTGCAAAGGCACAGAAATGGGAGGTGGCAGGTTGTGTATGAGCAACAGCAAGAAGGCCAGGTTGTCTGGGCCATAGATTATGTGAGGGTCGTGTATGATCAAGCTGGAAAGATAGGTTGGAGCCAGGTTGTAAAAAACTTTAAATGACAAATAGAGGAGTGCATTTTTGATTCTAGAGTCAATAGGGAACCAGCAGAGTTTAACAAGTGGGGAAATGACATGGTCTCACCTGTACTTTTGGAAAATCAGTGGATATGATGATGGATTGAAGAAGGCCCAGAGAAACCAGTTAGGAGTCTATTGCAATAATCCTCACAGAAGTGATGGTCACCATTCTCTCACCTGAACCAGGGTGGTGGTTAGGTATGTGGAGGGAAGGGAGCAGATTCAGTTGCCACCTACCAAAGTGGAATTTGACCAGCATGACCATAGTAGACCAGTTTCTATCACCACTGTAAAGATATTCAGGAATGGAGCATATTAAGCACTTCAATTTCTAAGATGTGGCTTACTGGTTTTTCATGAGTAGATGTAGCTCACAACGGCATCATGAGCTTTGAAAAACAAAAACAATCACTTTGGGGAATCCCTTTGCTATGGTCACTTGTGTTTGATCATAAGAATTGTTTGCCTTTTCAGTGAAATTTGGACAAACTGTCTGACTGCTTCACTAAAAACCACTTGGAAATTCCCTAATCGATAACCACACATAGATTCCCCAATTGATAAATAGTCAATGTTACAAACAGGCACTCCTTAAGAGAAGAAATTTAAGCTATAGCAAATGGTCAAAATAAGGTAAACTGAGGCACAACATTCTGAGCACGATGGATTTATTAGTAAAGCATGAATTTACCAATAAATAGAATCTCAGCTTCTTCAGCAAATCCTGAATGAGGACAGCACTCTTCATAATTTTGGAGAGTATAGAACAAAGAGCAGGACTTTGTAGGCAAGGAACACGTTATAATTGGTTAAAAGAGCTCAGTGTCATGAATAGAGAAATCAATATGATTGGTTACAGAATTGAGGTGTGGGGGACAATATGATTGGTTAGAAATTGGGAAGGACTAGCAACAACCCCTCCTTCCTGACTAGGAAATGTTTATTGTTTGAGTCCACCTGTAAGGTTAGAGATAGTGGACAAGATATCTTTGGATAACAAACCAGATATCCTTGAAGGATAGCTTGGTGGTGTAAAGATACTAGACCAGACTCCCTGGTGTCTACCTGTTTCCTTCAAGGGTAACAGATTTTCTTGACACAAGACTAGAACAGTGATTAACAAGAGAACTGAATTTCTAAACTTATAAATAAGACATGTACAGAAATAGTTATGATGCAAAACAAGACTGTAATAAGTCAAAAGGAGAAGTCCAGAAGAAGTGTTTTGAGGAATTTTAGGAGAGAGAGACAGAGAACCTTTAGCTGGAAGAATCAGCAAAGTGGCACCTGAGTTGGTTGGCTCTTAAAGGAAAAGACTGATTTCAAAAAGATTGGAGTAAGGTGGAGAAGAACCCATCTCTTCCAGTTAAGAGAAAGAAGATTGAATATGGGAGTGATAGTAAGTGAGTAATTCAATTTAGCTAGAATATAGAGTATGTGAAAAGGAGGATTGTGAGATGAGGCTGTAAAAGTAGGCTGGAGCCATATCGTGGAAGGTTTAAAATAATAGAGTAAGGAATTAATGTTTTTTGGCGGGGGTAGGTAATGGGGAGCCATTGACTTTTTTTGAGTAGAAGGGAAATGTGAATAGAATGGTACAGCAATGTGAGGGAGACAGGAAATCCAATTAGGCTACAATAGTCCAGGCTAGAGATGATAAAACTCAAACTAAGATCTGGGAATGTGCTAAGTACTAGTATTAGAAAAGTACTAGGAATGGGAAGAATAGGATGAATTTAAGAAATATCACGGAGGTGGAATTAACATTTCTTTGTAAGTACATCTGACAGTATCAAATATTTGTCTGTTTTACAGATGGGCAAAACTGAGGCAGGGGGAAGTTGTGATTGTCCAAAGCCACAGATAAAATGCTTTGTCCTTAAGATAATCTCTTGCTTGGTTGTTTAGCAGCTGAAATAGTACCCCACACAGTTCCTCCTGCCCTTTAGATTAGTTTCCCACCACAATTCAAGATTGTTGACAGTTACTTGAAAACTGCTCATGGTTTGGTTTCTTTCTCCTTCACCTATGTTGTTAATCTTGGATTGTACCATGTACCAGGGGAAGGCAGTTGGCAAATAAAAACCAATCTGCTCAGAAGTTATGCAGTATTATTACATTTTAACCTGTAAAAATTCTTAGGCAAGTTAGTGGTTTGGAAGGATTTTCATGAGAACTACTTCAGCTAAAAGGTAGTAAAAGTAAATGCCTTAAAAATAACTGAACTTTGGCTTATAACAAGGTCATTGTTTGGCAACCTTCACAGTTCAAAATCTTTCCAGAGCTTTGAGGAGGAAATGACTGTGAGATAAAATAGTGATTAAGGAAAGAAAAGAAGGAAGGAAAGAAAGAAGGAAGGAAGAAGGAAAGGGAAAGGACAGAAAACAAATTAATACTTGCCTTTGGTTACCGAAGATTAATCCCATTTCTTCTAAACACTTTATCCCATATTTGGAATGAGTCTAGAAGTACAAAGAATTGGTTTAGCTTTGCTTTATTTTTTCCTTCCCCTCTCAGAAATTGGTTTTGCAGAACTGGAAATTTGGCAACATTCATGGAAACTAGCAAATCAGTTTATAGCATTCTCTTCCCTTCACTTTAATGAAACCCACAAGAATGAGGAAAGGCTGTATGGCTTCAAATAAGAAAAGGTCTCAATGTTACAGGCCTTGCATTTTCTGAATGTTACTTTTCCCCCTGCAAATTTAATATTATATAGAATGGCACATCTAGCCCAAAGTTCACTACCAGTGGCTTCTGGGCCTTATATCAAGTAGGATTTCAGCTATGTTGTCTCTTCCTTTCTCATGCAGAAAGTACGTAGATGTTTCTTAAGCTTGAAGAAAAAGGGACATCATTATTTGTTTTTCTGTGTACTGAATAATCTAGGTAGTTTTGAGCAAGTAGAGTCTTCTCACCCATCCTACTCCTTTCCATTTTCCAAACCAGGTGCCATAGAACAGCACAGCACAGAGTGAACTAACTCAAAAAACAAGTAAAAAGTGTCAGTATAGTGGAGAAGTTCTTCACCTCTTTTTTTGGTGTGTTTACTCACCCCGAAACACCCCTTTGCTACGTAGGTCCATTTCTCCCTTTGGGAAATTCCTCCCAGAGCTTCCATTTTGAAAGGGGGCCCAAGCTGGCCAATAGTGTCCCACTATTGAGTTCCTTCTGGAGCTTCCATTTTGGGCAAGACCCCCAGCCAGCTGTAAGTAAGGAGGATTTTGTTATCCTTTTTGGAGTTCAGTTTCTCAGGATCCATGGCCATGGCTATGTCTAATTTCCAGGTATTAGATAACTCCCAGAAGAGCTCCAAGTATCCTAGCTGGTAATTCCCAGAATCATAGTGATAGACAGCCCTACTGAGGCTGTGTCATGAGATATGGGGGTGACATAATTGATATTTACTATGCTTGTGCAGAATGGCAATATTGCTAAAGTTAACCTGTGAGCTTAATGTTGGCAAGATGCCTTCTTTGTCTGTTGCCCCATAAAGCAAGTGGGCACTGGGTCAGTGGGGTGGGGGTAGGGAAACCATGGGTAATACATAGAGGAAAGCAAGTATCTGCCTCAGTTGGCCCCTGTCGAGGCTTAAGGGGATTTAGGGGAGTGCACAACCTGTGCCTGTCTCGATTGACCCCATTGAAATGTAGGGGTAGTTGCACCCCTTCTTGCTGGCCCCTGTGAGAAGGGGGATTAGGGAATGCTGTAGGAGCTGTTTCTCCCATTATCAGCAACCCTTCAGAGAAGACTAGACTAGAATAAAATAAGATTATTAACCCCTCTGAAGCTGCCCTTCCTGTCTGACCAGATTAAGAGTGAACCTTGGGGCAGCTAGGTGGCACAGTGAGTAGAGCACTGGCCCTGGAATCAGGAGGACCTGAATTCAAATCCAGCCTCTGACACTTGACACACTTACTAGCTGTGTGACCTCGGACAAGTCACTTAACCCCAATTGCCCTGCCTTCCCCCCTCCAAAAAAAAAGAGTGAACCTGTTAGAGGCAGTCCTAAACCTCTAGTGTCTCCTCTGTGTCATCTGTAAAACACCAGCTAACTTTCATTCCTCTCCCAGCTCTGCTTCTGACTTTCCTTTCTTCAAAACTATGCTCCTGTGTAGGTGCCTTCACACAGCCCCATCCCCCCAGCTTTTCAGCTCCCTTTCGTATATTGTTTTCCCTCATTGGAATGGCATCCCTTTCAGGGCAGAGACTGCTGGCATATTGTGAATGCCTTATAAATGCTTATTGCTTGCCTTGCCTAGTCACATGGACTACTTCGGTAGTTTGGAGAAACCTATGGAGCCCTCCTTAGAATAATGTTTTTAAATGCATAAAATAAATAAGTTTGTAAAGCAAACCAATTATATTGAAATACAGTTATCAAAATATTAACACAAGTTCATGACCTAGCTTAAGTATGCATGGTATACGTTTATGTTCTGCAACTGCACCCTAATGAGGAACTTAATGTGCTGTAATGAGTACTTACCTTCTACTGGGAGATATCCCCCTAGCTTTATGTCTTCGTGTTCGTGTTTGGAGTATCCATATTCTATTAAAGAAGGTGCTAGATGGACATGGTTGTGAACAATAACTGGCTACACGTTAGTTCTTTTTAATGTAGGCTTTAGCAGTCACCGTTTGATGTTTCGGCCTGCCCCTGGTGTACTAGGACCATTGAGCATACTTCCCTTTTTTGGGAATATGTGAATTCACTGTGTAGGATCATTGTGTAGCATCTCAGAACTGGAAGAGACCTCAAAGGTGAAGCAACTTCTTCAACTGTAGTTGTTAGGAAAATCTTCCTTACATTGAGCAAAAATCTGCTCTCTGAAGTTTCTACTGATTATACCTAGTTTTGTCTGATGAGGCCAGACAGAACAAATCTAACCTTTCTTCCATTTGATAAACCTTCAGTTAAGAGTACACTTATTGTGCAGCATAGTGGAAAGAATACTGGCTCTTGAGTCAGAGGATTTGGGTTCAAATCCTGCCTCTGATACTTTCTTCTTGTGTGACCTTGGGAAGGCCCTTGATCTCTCTGGGTCTCAGTGTGCTCATCTGTAAAATGATAAAGTAGGACTAGATGGACTCTGAGGCTTCTTCTAACTGTAGATCTGTGATTCTATTAGGTCTTCTCTTTTTTGTTGATTTAAACAAATTTGTAATTGTTTTAAAAACCATTTTATAGATGCTTTTTGTTTTGGTATTACTTCCCAACAGGATATATAGCATTTAGTAGTTCATCACTTCTCTACTATGAGATTGGAAGGATTGTAGAATCCAGATCACTACATCAATGTAAATTCTGGCTTCTTTTTTGCATTGTTTTCCTTTGTGTTATTGCGTATTTTCAGGTCTTGGTTCTTTCTTTGCTTTGTATCAGTTTAAGCAAGTTTTCTGAGGTTTCTCTGAACTTCTCATAGTTGCTTGTTTTTTTATAGTACAGTAATATTCCATTATATTCCTGTACTGTAGTTTGCTCAGCCATCCTCCAGATGATGGATGCCCACATTCTTTCTAGTTTTATGCATGCATCAGTAGCTATTGATGTCCTCTTATTTGCCTTTCATTTTTTAACAATATTTTCCATTTTCCTCCATTTTTTAGATATCTTCCTCAGTTCAAGAAGCACTTATTAAGTCCCTACTTATGGAAGGCAGTTCAAGTCTATAGTCAATTAGTCAGTAGGCATTTAATAGGTACCTGCATTGTGCCAGGTACTCTGCTAAGTGCTGGGGATTCAAAGAAAGGCAAAAAATAGTCCCTGCCCTTAAGGAGCTCACAATCTAATGAGGGGATACCACAGGCAAACAGCTATGTGCGAACAAGCTATGTGTAGGACAAATAGGAAATAATCAATGGTGAAAAGGCACTAGAGTTAAGAGGGGTGGGGAAAGGAATTTTTAAAGCATTTATTAAGCACTTACTATGTTCCAGGCCCTGTGCTAAATGAGGAATACAAAGAAAGGCTAAAAAGAACCCAATAGTCCCTAACCTTGAGCTCACAGTCTAATTATGGAGACTACTTGCAAATAACTATGTACGAAGAAAGACGTAGAAATTGCAGATAATCTCAGAGGAACTAGCATTAAGGGGGAAAGGCTTCCTGGAAACCCTATGCCAAGCACTGATATTGCAAAGACAAAAAGAAAAATTTGTATCCTCAAGTAACTTCTATTTTATTGGGGAAAGTAGCATCTACAACAGCATTTATCTAAGTAAATAAAAATATATATGAAGTATATACAAAGTAATTTTGGGGACAGAACACTAGCAGCTAGGGGAATCATGAAAGATGTAATATAGAAGGTGGCACTTGATCTATGCCTTGAAATGAGATATGGATTCCATAAAGTAGAAGTGAGGAGGAAAAGCATTTGGGTAAAGGCATCAACATGGGAGACGGAATGTCATGTATGGGAAAACAAGTAGGTCAGTTTGGCGCTTCTCCCTGCAATAGTTGGGAAAGTGATCCTTCAGTGTTTACAAGATCAGGTTGCCTCTGGCACAGATTTCCTCAGTGGAAATTCCTTGGTCTGGTTCAGTTGCCTTTTCCAACTTCATCTTAAATGCCATTTTAACTTGCTTGTAAGATATGTCGATATTTGCTGACTAAGATGGTTTCTCTAGGGGTTTTTGGCTCCTCTTTATGATGGCAGCTTTCCATTGGTTAAACTCTTAGTGGAAATCATGATAATATAGGTCAGTATCTTTAGGTTTTTTTCAGATCCTTTTTTTTCTTCTTTGGCCTGTATGAATAGATCCCATCGAAGTTATTTTAATTGTTCTCAATGTCTTCTTTTTAATCTTTAGCCCTACTGCTAACTTGATGTTGCTTTTGACCTGTGCTATAACCAGCTCATGGTTATGGTTGCACATAAACAGCTAATTCTGATCTGATTTCTACATCTATAGCCAGTCCGATATTGATATAGTTCCTCCTTCCCTTATTCCTTCCTCCCTCCCTCCTTCCCTTTTGCTTCCCTTCCCCTCCCCTCCCTCCCTATCTCCCTCCCTATCTTCCCCCCTTCCTCCCTCCATCCCTTCTTCCCTTCCTTCCTTCCTCCCTCCCTCCCTTCCTCCCTTCCTTCCTTCTTCTCCTTAGGAGATCACTCAGTCATTAGTCAGTCAACAAGTATTTATTAAGTGTCTTTTATCGGCCTTTGGTCCTTGGGGAGAGTGGACTCAAACTTAAGTCTACCTGGCTTAAACCTCACTAGGCTCAGGTGCTGTGTTTCTTGCTAACTGTGACTTCTCTACCTGAAGGTCCCTAGCATTTCTACCCCCTCACTTGAGCTGTCAAGGAAAGAGAATGTCTGTTCATGCCTTCTGTATGCACATTGAGCTCTAGCTCAGTATCATTAAAATTTTTTTCATCACCATGAAGTAAGCCAACAGGAAACATTCGGTGAACACCTGTGTATGCACTAAATGGGGAAAGAGCCGCTTTAAATAGGCATACCCAGAAGCAAGCTCATTGACTCTCCATGTGGGTTGCAGAGCATGTTGTTCCTATTCCAAGGACTGGACCTGAATTCCCAGTCTTCCAATTACATAGACCTGAGGCTTCTAAGTCATGGAATACCTAGGTGGCACAGTGGATAGAGTGCCAGGCTTGAAGTCAGCAAGACTTGAATTCAAGTCCAATCTCAGACACTTACTGGTTGTTTGACCTTGGACAAATTACTTAATTTCTGTTTGCCTCAGTTTCCTCATCTGTAAAATGGAGATAATAATAGCACCTACCTCTCAGGGTTGTTGAGAGGATTAAATGAGATAATAATTATAAAGTTCTTAACATGGTACCTGACATGCAGTGAACACTATTAGTTTATAAGCTGCTATTAGTTTATGAGGCTTTGACCTGTTTCTCAAACTTGAGCCATAGTTTGCAATATACAGTACTTTTTGCTATTATCCCCTGTACCCACCATTGCATTGAAGTCATAGTATATTTGACTTGGTTATTAGAGTCTTGTCAAGTTCTTTGTAGAATTTCTCTTCCTCTTCATCCTCTGCACCAGATGTTGGTAATTATCTTGTGTTTTTGCTTATGTTCATCATGAATATCATAAGAGGGACCATTTGTCCCATAAAATGACATTTATTATTACTCTTCAGTGTTCAGTGAAACCAACTCTCCCAACTCCTGTGTTGATCTCTCTAAGGAGAACCTATGATGTATCTTTCTATTTATCTTTAGCCAAAGGGATGTAAACAGTGGGTTCCTGGTATGCCCAGGAACATACCAATGTCTCAGAAATAATTTATAATTTGTATCTCATTTTAAAAGCAAGGCCTAGTTGTTAATTTATCAAAAAATTTAGTTTCCTTAGTTTGATAAATAAAAATAAAATCCTCTATGATTGAGCATTCAATAAATGTTTGCTTTAGAAACATTCTCTGGGTATGCAACCTAACAAAATGTGCTATGGGTAAATTCACTTATTATTTGGCCAAGACCTCATATTTACAGTATCTGGGATATTAATAGAAAGTTCAAAACCTTTCTTTTGCTTAGCAGCTTCTACCTACTTTTCTATCACCCCACCATTATTCCTGCCAAAGTAGGAGGCGATGAGTTTTGTTGTTTTTGTTCAGTTGTTTCAGTCCTGTCCAACTCTTCAAGACTCCATTTGTTTTTTGTTTTGTTTTGCTTTTTGCAAAGATACTAGAATGGTCTGCCATTTCCTTCTGCCGCTCATTTTATAGATGAGGAAACTGAGGCAAACAAGGTTAAATGACTTGCCCAGGGTCACCCAGGTAGTTAGGGTCTGAGGCCACATTTGAACTCAAGTCTTCCTGACTGAAGCCAGGTGTTCTATCCATTGTACCACCTAGCTGCCTTTAGCGGCAAGAGGACCCAGGGGCATTTTGTATTTTCTTTGTTTTGACTGTGGATGTGGTTAAAGAATTCACTGCCTCCTGGTTATGATCACCTCCACATGCAGTGAGGTTGGTCCATGGACCAGGAATTCATTTTGAAGCCAATACCATTCTATTTTTTGAGGGTGGAAGGCAAGGCAATTGGAGTTAAGTGACTTGCCCAAGGTCACACAGCTAGTACGTGTCAAGTGTCCGAGACCAGATTTGAACTCAGGTCCTCCTGACTGCAGGGCTGGTGCTCTTCACTGTGCCAACTGGGTGCCCCAAAGATCATTCTTTAAGCATTAAAACATGGTAGGACACGCCCAAACTTATGTCCCATTGCCATAGACTTCAAGAACTAGTGAGGGCACCCTCCTCTGGATATGCTCAAGCTTGTCAATATTATGTCTAAAATGTGGCACCCAAGTCTGAACACAATATCCCAGATCTGGTCAGACCAAGGTATTATAATGGTGATGATGATAATCACTAGCATTTACACGGTATTTTAAAGTTGACATGGCACTTTTCACATATTATTTCATTTGATCTTTTCAATAGCCCTCTGAAGCAGGTGTAATTATTTTCCTCATTTTACAGACGAGGAAATTGAAGCTTAGGGAGGTTAAGTGATTTGCTCATAGTTTTATAGTTAATAAATGTCTGAGGTAGGATTTGACTTTAAATCATTCTGACTCCATGTGCAGCACCCTATTATGGTACCTACGTGTCTCATAATACTGTAGGACCATTGCTTCTCTGACCTAGGACACTGGGCTTTTATTAATAGATCCTCACATTGAGCGTTTTTTGTTTGTTCAGTTTTGTGTTTTTTACTTGCATATCACGTGGTTGACTCGCATTCATCTTGCAGTCCACTAAACGGAATGGAAAAGGATTTATTAAATACTTTCCATCTTCCAAGTACTATGATAATTATTAGGGTTACAAATAGAAAAGACAAGTCCCTGTTTTCCAGGAACTCACATTCTAATTCAGCTTCAGGGCAGATGGGAGGGGCCAGTGGGCCTCAGGGCACAGGAGCAGGTATGATGGCAATGCCAAGAGATCTTGGTCTTTTTCATATGACACTCACTAGTTATGTGACCTTGGCCAAATCACTTAATTGCTGCCTGACCCAGTTTCCTTTTCTGTAAAATGAGGGTAATAATAGCACCGACTTCCTAGAGTTGTTGTGGTTGATAAGATGAGATAATATTTGTAAAGAACTTTGCAAACCTTAAAGTGTAATATAAATCCAAGGTAATAATAATATTGTTAATTAATCACCTCTCCATCTGGTAAGAAACTGCTTTAGAACAGACTTTCAATGTCATCAGTTAAACTCAACAAACATGTATAGGACACATTACTAGATACTGAGGATACAAACACAAAATGAGAAGTTCCTGCCTTCAAAGAGCTTATATTCTACTAAAGGAATGCCACATGTTCACAGATAAGCATAATGCAAGGTAATTTGAGAAGAAAGAGAATCGCTATATTGACTGAGTCTGGGATCCAGGAAGACTTAATGGAGGAGGTGTCATTTGAGCAGATGTTAGAAGGAAGATAAAGACCCGAAAAAGAATTGAACCACCCATGGTCTCTAGCCATCAAGCTCTCTAGATCCCTCAAATAGAATAGATTTTTCTATTTACCATCTTACCAACCACCTTTCCCATCACTCCACTCCAAAACAGCCACTGCATCTTAATTCTACTTGGTAGGTACTTTAAATCTCATTGTGGCAATCTATTATCCATTCTTTCCAATTATTCATTTAATTTAAGAAGGCAGAGAAGAAGGCTAATTTTAGTAAGGTTTCTGGAGAGCACAATGCACGTAGTATTTGAAGATTTTGGTGCCATTTCTGGGATTTTTTTTCCTTTTTAAAATAAAACAGATCTTTCATGGGATTGACACTTAAATTATGTGATTAAGAATGAATAGCAAAAGATCTAGGTTGAATTTTATGTAAATAAACGGATTTGAACCATAATTTAAATCACCAGTCAGGGAAATTCATTTAATCACATTTTTTAAACCTACACGAATGCATTCTTTTTGTTTCTTGTTGACAAAACGTTAATGAGATAGTTCTCACAACTCAGAGATAGATATAAGTTTTATTTTTAGGAGGTACAGACCATACACTTAAATAATGATTTGTTTTGGAATTATTTCGGACCAAGTTTGTAACTACATCAGAAAAATGAACATTAATTTGATCACTTTATTTACTAAGGCTAATTGGAGCATATCTTTGAGAAATGAGACATTGCCAATTCAACAGGTTAAGCATGAATATTCAGGAGGATATATATGTACATATATATGCATATATACACACATACATTTTCTTTACCATAATGTATATATGTATATATATATGTATATGTATATATAAAGGAAGGTATCTATTTTTCCCAAACCACAGATATTTTATTATTTTACTTAACTAAAGTGAATGTACATATTCACTTCAACAGTAGTCATAAATAATTATTTTTGACAAAGCAAAATATACATTTTTTTTAACATTTTTCTTTCCTCTCTTAAAATTACCTACTCTTATTTTTGTATTAATTCTTTCATGGCTATTGTCCAGACCATGCTATATGTGTTTGGCTAGCTCATAGAGCTAGTATACATTAGGACATATATTTTGGACAGACTACAGGTGTTTGGGTTCAGGCGACAATCAGGGCTCAATAGGAGCAAGATTGCAGACTGGATTACATTTGAGAAATTGTCCAGAGCTTTCGATGACCTCAAGCTTTTTCCTGAAACAAAGTTCAATCATTTTTTAACATCAATATTCTTCTAGTGATTCTAAATGGCTATGAAATATGAAAGAACACCAGCTTCAAGGAATCAGAATTGTTAGTCACCCACAGGGCAATGGAAGAGACACATGATACATGCGAAGTCTGTGGCAGATTACAAATGATGAATTGCAAATGGGGCCAAAGACATCATTAAAGACCCATATGACCAGAAAAGGAGGTGGAGTGGTCATGTAAAGAGAGTGAGAGATGACAGATGGGCAGACCAAGTATAGTGATAGTAACCATAAAATGTCAAGAAATTTTATGGGATGGCTGCCAGCATGTTGGGCAGATCTCCTGTCGAGGATGTACAAGAGGACATGGACAAGAGTTGCATAGAGTGAGGAGGCATGGATGGATTGCCATTTGTACCACTGAAGGAAGTACTCACATCAATGATATCACAGATCTTTTGAAGTACTGAAGTAAAGAAGTATGTCCCAACAGCCTTAGTGCAATTTTAAGTTTTAGGCTTTTCTCTTCCTCCTCTTCCTCCTCCTCCTTCTCTTCCTCTTCCTCTCTTTCCTGTGGAGGCAACAGATTAGAATTAATTTGAATGCTTTGCCCATAATAAGCATTCTTTAAATTTTTCAGGTGGATGAGTAAATCTGCTCGAAGTATCAGAAATTTACCTTAATTTGCTCTTCTATAGGAAGTTGAGGTAAATAGATAGATGCAGAAATAAAATATGTTAGATGCTAAGTTCTTTGAAGGCAGGGATTCTCTCTTATTCATCTCCATAACCTTCAGAATCTAGAATGTGATAGATGTTTAATAATGTATTGTTGAGAATATGGATTTGTCAGTTAGTATTAACTACATTATACTAGAAATCTGTAGTGGGTCTTTTGGGGAGTTGCAAAGGAAATGGTAGGAGACAGAGTCTTCCCTTGGGGAGTTACTGATCTAATTTGATTCAGCAATTCCCTACTCTGTTCTTACTCCTGCCTTTTGAAGGCTTCTTTAGAAAGTCCTGTAACTGTTATGACTGGATTCACTGCAAATTTATGTCATCTAATCTCAAGTGGGCCTTTACTACTATACAGCAGTCTTTTATTCTTTCCTGCTTGACTCACTATCACTCTCTCAACAGTGGCTATTTAAAACCTCTTTTCTCCTCAAGTCTGATATACTACCTCCTGTCCTCTATCTCCTACTTTCTCTTCCTTTGCTCTAGTCTCTAAGGAAGCCATGCTCCTCCTTCTTAGTTTTCTACTTTTGTCTGCTGTCCTATTCCTTCCAGTTTCCTTCTGGAGCTTGCTGCCTCAATTACTGCCCCTCCATCTTTATCTCTCTTTATTTTCTGCTTCCCATAAGCTCAGGTTTTCTCCATCCTTAAAAAAATCTTCATCTGAAAAGGCATTATTAAAATGTATTTAATAAAAGCCTTTCTCTTGACTCTTGTTATCCCTTCAAGCTGTTGTTGTTCAGTCATGTCCAACTCTATGTGACCCCATGGACTTTTGTCCATGGAGTTTTCTTTTTTTTTCTTTTTTTAATTTATTTTTTACTTTTGGTTTATAACACTCAGTTCCACAAGTTTTTGAGTTCCAAATTTTCTCCCATTCCTTTTCCACCTCCCTCCCCTCCAAGACAGCATAGAATCCGATTTATGTTCTATATATACCTTTGCATTAAGCTTATTTACACAATAGCAAAGTTGTAAAGAAGAATTATGTCCAATGGAATGAATCATGAGAAAGAAGAAACAAAATCAAAAAAGAAGAAAAAAAAGAAAGCAAATAGTTTGCCTCAATCTGCATTCAGACTCTGTAATCCTTTCTCTGGATGTAGATAGCTCTCTCCATCATGAGTCTTTTGGAGCTGTCTTTGAATCTTGTATTGCTGAGAAGAGCCAAGTCTATCAAAGTTAGTCATCACAGATATGGTGTGTCTGTAATCGTGTATGATGTTCTCCTGGTTCTACTCCCCTCACTCAACATCAGATCATGTAGGTCTTTCCAGGTTATTATTAAGTCTGTCTGTTCCCCATTTCTTATAGCACAACAGTATTCCATTACATTCATATACCACGACTTGTTCAGCCATTCCCCAATTGTTGGGCATCCCCTTGATTTCCAATTCTTTGCCACCACAAAAAGAGCTGCTATAAATATTTTTGTCACAGGGTTTTCTTATTGAAGATATTGGAGTGGTTTGCCATTTCCTTCTCCAATGTGCCTTTATTTTACAAGTGAAGAACTGAGGCAAATAGGCGTTAAGTGATGTGCCCAGGGTCACACAGCTAGATTTGAACTCAAATCTTCCTGACTCCGAAGCCTGGTGCTCTATCCACTGTACCACTTACCTACCCAGAAACTATCACCCAGTATCTCTTCTTTCTTTCATAGTCATCTTAGAAAGAGCTGCTTATTGTAGCCATTTCCTCACCTCTTATTCACAGGATTGTTGTGAGGACCAAATGAAGTAAAATAGGTAAAGTGTTGTGTTGAAGCACTATACAAAGGCTAACTACTACTATTATTAATCCTAGAGATAATAGAAAATCACTATTTTTTTGTTTTTCAGCAAGGGAGTTACGTAGTAGCACCTGATCTTGGTAATATTAACTTGACCAAAAGTCAGATTGCAAAGATTTGAAAAGTGAGTGGGTCAGCCTTCCAAAAGGTGTCTCTTATGATACTAACCAATCCTTAGATCTTTGAGGGAATCTGATTCAGTCTCAGTTTCTTCATCTATAAAATGGGAATAATACTGGCACCTACCTCTCCCTCCCTCTTTTTTCTTTTGGCTAGCTTCCTAGTGTTATTTTTTAAAATTATTATGCATTTATCTCTCCTCCCTCCCCATTACTAAAAAAAGATACAAGAACCCTGTGTCATATTAGCACAGTCAAGCAAAACAAATTCCCACATTGACTATATCCAAAAATATCCTCTTCTAATGGGAGAGCCAACATACAAACAACTGTGCATATGCAAGATATATAAGGGTAAATTGTAAGTAATCTCAGAGAGAAGGCACTAGCACTCAAGGGAAGCAGGAAAGGCTTCTTGGAGAAGGTAGGATCTAAGCTAAGTCTTGAATGAAGCCAGAAAAGCCAGGAGGAAGAGCATTTCCGGCATGGGAGTCAATCAGCAAAAAGGCTAAAGTCTTATGTTTGAGAAACAGCCAGGTCACTGTTGCTGGATCAAAGAATACATGGATGTAAATATTAGAAGATTGGCGACATAAGAAGGGGTCAAGTTGTGAAGGACTTTAAATGTCAAACAGAACATTTTATATTTGATCTTAGAGGTGATAAGAAGGCACCAGAGTTTATTAAGTAGTAGAGTGACATGGTTAGACATGTGACTTAGGAAGACGAATTTGGTAGCTAAGTGGAGGATGGACTGGAGAAAGAAGAGACTTGAGGCAGGGAGAGGAATTAGGCTATTGCAGCCATCCAGGTGAAACATGATGAGGGCCTGTACAAGAATGATGGCTGTATGACTGGAAAGAAGTGGGCATATAGAGAGGTGTTGTAAAGGTAAAAACTATAAGATTTGACAATATATTAGATACGTGGTGTGAGTGCAGCAAAGAATTGAAGGTACACCAAGGCCACCAGCCTGAGTAATGGGAAGGATTGTAGTACACTTGACAGTTATGGGAAAGTTGGGAAGAAAGGAGAGATTTTGGGGAAAGATAATTAGTTTTGTTTTGAATGTGTTAAGTTTGAGATGCTTATGGGACATCAGGTTTGAGAAGTCTAAAAGATCATTGGTGATGTGAGTTTTGAGCTCAGGAGAGAGATTAGGGATGGACATAGAAATCTGGCAATCACCTGCATAGAGATGATAACTGAACCCACAGGGGCTGATGAAATCAGCAAATGAGATTATATGTAGGGAAAAGAGAAAAGGGCCCAAGATAGAGCTTTCGGGACACCCATGGTTAGTAGTTATGAGCTGGTTGAAGAGCTAGCGAAAGAGATTGAATAGGAGGTTTTGGACAGATAGCAGAATTAGGAGAGTGCACTATCATGAAAACTTAGAAAGGAGAGAACATCCAGGAGGAAAGGGTGATTGTCAGTTTCAGTGGTTGTAAAGAGATCAAGAGAAATCAGGAATGAGAAAAGACCATCAGATTTGGCAATTAAGAGATTGTTTCAGTTCAGTTATTATTTAAGCTTCTTTTTAAATTAATTAATTAATTTTTAGTTTTCAACATTCTCTTTTATAAGATTTTGAGCTCTAATTTTCTCCTCCTCCCTCTCCTCCTTTCTCACCAAGATGGATACAATCTGAAATAGGCAATATACGTACAATCATATTAAACATATTTCCACATTAGTCATGTTGTGAAAGGAGAATCAGAACAAGAGGGAAAAAACCATGAGAAAGAAAAAAAAGAAAAAACAATGTACTTCAATTTGTATTCAGGCTCCATAATTCTTTCTCTGGATGTAGATAACATTTTCCATCATGAGTCTTTTGGAATTGTCTTAGATCATTGCATTGCTGAAAAGAGCTAAGTCTAACAAAGTTGGTCATCATACAATGTTGCTATTATTGTGTACAATGTTCTCCTGGTTCTGCTCACTTCGCTCAGCATCTGTTCATATAAGTCTTTCTAGGTTTTTCTGAAATCCACCTGCTCGTCATTTCTTATGGAACAATAGTATTCCATTACATTCATGTACCATAACTTATTCAGCCATTCCCCAGTTGATGGACATCCTCTCAATTTCCAATTCTTGGCCACCACAAAAAAGCTGCTATAAATAGTTTTGTACATGTACAAATAGTTTTGTACATGTACATAAATACTTTTGTACATAAATACTTTTGTAGATGGGTCCTTTTCCCTTTTTAATGATCTCTTTGGGATACAGATCTAGTAGTGGTATTGCTGGGTCAAAGGGTATGCACAGTTTTATAGCCCTTTGGGCATTGTTCCAAATTGTTCTCCAGAATGGTTGGATCAGTTCACAACTCCACCAACAAATGCATTAGTGTTCCAATTTTCCCACATCTTCTCCAACTTAGTTCAGTTTTGACAGAGGCCAGATTGGAGAGTGTTTAAACTATGCCAGATGAGAGAAATTAGAGCCACCTAATGTAGAACTTAAGGAACTTAGCTGAGAAAAGAAGAAAGTTATAGGACAATAGACAACAGGGATCATTGAATTAAGTAAGTTTTTTTTTCTCATTAATGATCAGGGATATGGCATGAGCAGGGATATGGGCATATTAGTAGGCAATTTGGAAGGAGCCAGTCTATAGTGAAAGACTGAAGATTAGGAAGAGAGTGGGGATTATAGGGAAGGTGATCTGTTGGAGCAAATTGAGGTGATGGGATCAAGGGTCAGTGTGGGAGGGTGCATTGTCAAGGAGAAGGGCCACCCCTTTATGTGAGACAAAAGGGAAGGAGGAAACATTTGAGTGTTATTAAGTGAAGAGGAACTGACTGACATTAAGTGAAAGAGAGAACTTTCAATGGATTCTCTCAGTTTTTTGAGTGAAGTATTAAGCAAGGTCATCAATTGACAGTGTGGAGGGGTGGGGTTGCCATGAGATGCTTAAGGGGGCGGACTAAAAAATGTTTGAAAGTGCTAGTTAAGAAATTGGCAGTTCAAGGAATGCCAAATATGGCAGAGTTTATGGTATAGTGTTCATGGAAATGAAAGTCAGATTTGGCAATTATTCTTGATTTCTTTCCTAGCTGAATTAATTCTGTGGTTGCTAGTACTCATGAGGAGAAAGCCATGTTTACCTTTTATGAAGATGTTCTTGGGTCTTTCTCAAACTTTTCTTCTTCTACTCCTCCAACCCCACCCCATCTGATTTTTCTTCTTTAGGAATTTCTTAGGTATCTTCATGTTTAATTTTATTCCTTTGTGTCACTGAAGATTAAACCAAAAGGGATCTTAGAGACCATCTAGACCAAATTTCTTTATTTTATTGATGAGGAAACTGAGATTTTAAGAGAGTTACACAGGGTAGGTAACTGAACGCTGTCCGTGGTCCAAATCCAACAGGGCTTTAGAGAGCTGCTGTCCAGTGCTGCTTTCGGCAGCCTTGGGTTAGTCCCCACAGCTGCTATAAGAACAGTGATGACTATGAGCCTTATGGGTTATTTTTGCATCAGTCACTTTTCCAGCCTGCTTGGGAGACTTTTCTCACTGTGTTGCTCTGAGTGCTTATGGGGTATATGAGCTCTCCATAGAATTGTCTGGCTGGGGAAGCCAAATCCTGCTCCATTTGGCATACAATCTCTTCTATCCCATGGGAATCAGATTGCTTCTCATAGACATCTGTGTAACCATTATGTCCTTAAAAGAGGGAACTCCTCTGGCCTCTCTGTGTGGAGGATGTCCTACCTAGGGGGTGGGTATAGAAAGCACTTCTTAGTGGGTCAGCCGCCCCAAATGGTACCACTTGTGATGCTGATTGGCCACTTACTAGCCAACCCCTAGATCTCTGAGGGAATCTGACTCCCAAAACCTTAACCTGTATCTAGGAGGGAGAAATTGGGAAGCTGAGAAGAAGCAAATGTCATGCTGGATTCTTCTGACTGTAGTTCTGTGATCTTTCCTGTGTACTTTGCTAGCTCTCTCAAGGAAGACTTTTAGAAAATCAATTTTTATTGATCCTTTTGTATTTATACCACCTGAACTTCCCAATGTATCCCTCTCCCATAAAGCTACCCCTTTTGACAAAGAATAACAGGGGGAGGAAAAACAGCTTGGCAAAGTTAGTCAACATATTGGAAAAGTCTGATTTATACAGGGTACCAAGCCCCTAATTTCCCACTTCTGCAAAGAAGGCCAGTGATGGGGTAGGGTGGATGAATCTTAGAGACAGCAAAGTGGCACAGTAGATAGAGCACTGGGCCTGAAGTCAGGAAGATCTGAGTTCAAATTCAGCCATATACATACATAAATATGTATAGACACGTTCGCGCACGCATGCACATACACACACGCATGCTAGCTATGTGACCCTGGGCAAGTTTCCCTTGTTCTTACTTCAGTTTTCTCAGTTATAAAGTGGAGATAATAATAGGAAAGATCACAGACCTACAATCAGAAGAACCAAGCATGACACTTGCTTCTTCTCAACTTCCTAACTTCTCCCTCCTAGATATGGGTTAAGGTTTTGGGAATCAGATTCCTTCAGAGGTCTAGGGTTTTTTGTGACGATCAAATGAGATAAGACTTATAAAGTACTTAGCACAGTGCCTGGCACATAGTAGGTACTTAAGAGATACTTTGTTCCTTCTTTCCTTCTCATATCTCTTTTTTGGGGGGACTGTGCTTGGTCATTACAATTTCTTTGTACCCAGTTTTGATTGTTTTTACAGGAAGATATTTAAAGTAGTTGCAACATCCCTTGAGACCCTGGACTTTATTTTCCTGAAGTTGTGGCTTTAGGATATGTTTAACATTTCTGTTATATGTGTCTACAGATAGATATTATGACTAGATAGTGGTAGAGCTGATTTCAGTGTGTGGCTTATTAAATTTGGCCTTGTTGCTATGTGGTCATGTTAGGTACCTATCTGTATTTATCCTGCACCTCTCATGAGCCTGTAAACTTCCAGAAGATCAAGATTTTTACTTACTTTCTCCCTTCCTATAGCATCTAAAAAAGGCTTCTCACAGAGTGAGTTATTATTACATAATAAAGATTGTCGACACATTGACCTTGAAATGTTCCCTGTTATTGTACCTGGAGGATCCAAGCCAGAAAGTTCTGTAGATTGACCAGATTTCCTGCTGACAACAACCTTTGGGAGGCCAAAGCCAGAACCTGCCAACTGGTGTGGTTTCATGGCATCCAAGTTTATTCTTTGCTTAGTGGGGCGTCTTGGGAGATGACCAAGAGGATGGGGAAGAAATTGCCTATTTTCAGTGGTATTTGACTCACCTCCCCTGTTGCTATTTCCCAAAGTAGGCTCGAATTTGTGTGAAAATAAGACTCAGATGAAAAAGCCTTACTTTCTTCACTCTATAGTACCCTAAAAGCAAATAAACAAAAAAGAAACATGGCCCTTTCTAATTTATCACAGTGCTTCCCACTGCCTATTTTGATTGTGATAGGGATCTCTTGTTAACTAGAAAGGAAGATCTGGGGGGCTCTGGTGTTGAAGCTTTTCCCTTTTCATTTCAAGTAATCCTGGGTGTCTCTTTATCTTTTCTCCCACCTCTTAACCTTCTTGATCAGTTAAATATTGAGACTAGGAAAATCAGAGAGCTGTTTGGATGGGATCCTAGAGTTTAAAAGGGTATAGCTTTCTAGATTGGGACCTTTAAGGGTGCATGCGTGTGTGTGCGTGTGCGTGTGTGTGTAGGAGGTCTTTCATATATAGAAATCCTGGGGCAGGGATATTTGAGACTGGTGGGTCATACATTCAGACTTATCTGCCTTGTGAAATTTGACTAAGTACCTTCCTTCTCAGGGTTCACACTTAGCTTCTCATTGGTATATTCTTTCCTTGTCAAGTTTGGGCAACTGAGGTCAAGGTAAACCATTTCTTTACTCTTAGGTGCCAGCTTTCTCACCTTTATTAACATCAATAGAATAATGATGATCACCTTCAAGTGTAAAGGAGCCATGCTGTTGTGCATATGTCACCAGGTATTATAGGGGTTCCTTTTACAACTATTTCTATCAGCTAAATCAGTCTATCATCACTATTTCTCAAACACTCTCTGTATACTGAACACTTTCCTAGATACTATGAAGAAAGGACTAGGATGCAAATGGAATTAAAATATGATCACTGTCTATAAGAGAATTATAATTTAGTTGGGAATTGTACAATATACAAGAATGAAAATGATGGACAGGACAACATAGCAAGAGGCCAACATGGCAGAATCAGTTTCTACATTCTGAGTGCAGAGTAGTGTATTTAATCAGTGAGGACTTCTCAGAGTAGGGATGTCTGGAAGGCAGGGCTTATTTTTTGGTGGTCAGTCTATTCCCTCTACACCTTCCAGTTGATCTAAGAGGGTAGCCTGTCTTTTAAAATGATTCCAAGTATGTTAGATTTCCTGATGCTGATTGCACCAGTGTGAATGTGTGTACACACACACACACACACACACACACACACACACACACACACATTAAGCCCTTGTTTTGGCTTGTAACATATATATTAATATCTACATTTGTATATATCACAGAATATATTAAGACGTATAATTTGATCCTAGAGAACACATTGCTCCCTTCTTTAAAAAAATTATTGACAACCTCTTATCATTGTTAAGTTTCTCATTTTCTTTCTTTGTAGTATAAAGACATTTTTCTTCCCTTTCCCTTGAGCATCTTTAAAAATAGCTAACAAAGTATTCATGGTTTGATTTTCATTGGCTCATATCTTGCTAAAAAGTAATCATCTTCATGGTTGTTTTAAAATTTTTTTTAAAGAAGGCTTGGCCTTCTTTAAAGGAATTATTTTTTCTTACTCTGTTGAAAACCTTCTTTTTACCCTTTGGAGCTTTGAATTGGTCTTATTTCCCTGTTAGGGGTCCTGGAGCATTACATTTGAAGATTTTTGAGTCGTGGCAACAGTTATTTTTTATTTTCTTTGGAGAGATGGCATTGTTCTGGTGGAATGCTTTCCAAGGAGCACTGTGTCCTGTGTGATGTTTACTGTGGTACTGCCTTGCAGCCAGCACATTTTAGTACAAACTTGCCTGGGGGTGGCCTTGTCCTATTTTCCTCTTAGATAGTTCTGGCATTTACAAAGCTTGGGAGATCTAGCTTCCGAATTTTCCAGTCTGAAGAGCTCGAGCCAAAACAGCAGGGAGGACAGCAAACCTGTCTGTTTTTTGGCTTCAGGCAGCTGGGGCTGCTTTATTCTTTGACCAAAAGTGATGGCAGACTTTCTTGGGTTTGGCGGGGGAAATAGAAAAGAAGTAGAGAAGGGAGTGCAGGAGCTTAAGAGGCTGAATTTGAAGTGCTTCAAAAAACATATTCTAGTTTCTCTTCCTGCCTCCTCCTCCCACAGCCCATTGTTTGAACCATCTCTCATGTACCTATCTCTGAGTATGTTTTTAAAAATGTGTCTATTTCCAGACATGGACTGGACAGTTTTCTTGGCTTTAGCAGCTCTCCATAAGATGTTTTGAAGGGAGGCATTTTCTGAATGACAGCCCCAGTACTAGGAGCCTTTTAACAATTTCAGGGATTTTTTTTGGTTTGTTTCTTTTTGAGATTGGGTCTCTCCCTTGCTTGGGCTGACCTCAGTACTGATCAGCACTGAACCTTTAACTTCATCTCTTTTTCAGACCTAGGCCAGTCCTCTCCACCTTAGGCAGTCTGATGGACCTCTGCTCCTGGACACTCAACATATCAGTACTGGACTTAGCATGGCCACTCGATCAGCCCTAACCAATTCATTTCAGAACTCCTAAACTCAAGCCCCTCCATCAGCTTCAGCCTGCTAAAGCAGCGGGGACTACAGGCCTGCACCAGCATGAGTTCAGGCTTATTTAAGAGACAAGAATATTGGAATTATGTTCTAGGCAGGGCAGGGACTCATCACTGAATTCTCAGATGTTGATGAGGCAATGGGATAAACAACTTAATGCCATTCTTCACTTCTTTTCAGAGGACAAACCAGGGTCCCATCTCATTGTGCTTTGCAGAGGTCTTCTGTTTCTGGTTTGAGAAGACCCTGGCATGAAATCAGCCAGACAGCTGACAAACTAGGAACATTTTTAGAATTTTCTTTTTCTTTCATCCTGGCAAGTTTGTGTTGACTGCAGCAGATTTCTCAGTGCTATCCTCACTGTGAGCATTTCTTAAAGTGTTAAAGGCCTTGGTGAAATGCTTTGTTAAAGAATGACATATCCGACTCATGCTCATCTCTCAATAGCTGCAGTGAGCCTCTGACTGAAGGCTCCTGTTGATTTGATGGTTGCTAAGAGGTGATGAGGACAGCTTACATTTAGTTTATATTATTCTTTATGTTTGATCTCCAAAACAACCTTGTGAGGGGAAGCAGCATAGCTCTTTTCATCCCCAGTTTTTGGATGAGGAAACTGAGGTTCTCAGAAGTAAAATACTTTGACCAAGGTCACACAACTATTAAGTTGCCAAGGCAAGATTCAAGTCCAGGTCTTCTGACAGTTCTCTGCTTACTGTACCATGCTGCTTTTGGTAAACTTTGCATCTGAGTGCAATTTAGGATTCAGTACAAAGACATCATGGATGGCCACCAGCTTCTTGCTGTTCGTTAGCTTGGCTTGCAGTAGGGGTTATTGGCCTATCACCTGCCAAACTCAGGGGTTGCCATCAGCTCATAATTAGGTCTAAGAGTCTTAATCTCTTCCCATGCAGTACAAAGAAGATGTACTTATTATCAATACCTAGTGGCCATCTATGCACTTTGAAATTATATATCCTCACAGGTAATATTCAAATTAGGGAAGGAAGACTATAGATGGTGAAATTTTAGAGCCGAATGGGGCCTTAGAGATCATTTAATCCAATCTTTTTTTGCGCAGATAGAGTGATATTTGAGGAAGGAAGGAAATGTCATGCAGTTGTCTACCAGAACTATCTCTAAAATGGGTTCAATAATATTTACATTTCTTACTTTGCAGGGTTACTTTGAGTGAAGAATTTTGTAAATCTTTAAGTGATACAGAAATGAGTTCTTATTATTAATAAACACAATTGTGTCTCGGTACTTCTTAGATAGACTACCTTGTCCTCCATTCCTGGAATATATTCCCTCCCTCCTTACCTATGCCTCACAGAAACCTTCTTTTCCTTCAAGAGACAGATCAAGTATCATTTTCTACAAGGAGTCTTTCTTGACACCCGTCCCCCAACTACTAGTCCTCTCTTTTCCAAATGACCTTGTATGTTATTTACATTTGTTCCGTGTATGTTTATTTTATACATGTACTTGTGTGCATGTTTCCTCTGATAGAATGTAAGCTCTTTGAGGGTAGACGTAGCTTTATTCTTTGTATTTATATCCTGTGGTGGACAATGCCTGGCACACGGTAGATGATTAACAAATGCTTTTTGATTGCTTGGTATGCTGGTCCATCAAAAAGAATGTGGCAGATTTCAAACATGCACAATTCCTAACAAATAGTGAAGATTAATGGAAGGATACATATTTTTGATTATTTTTCTTCTTTCTACCCTCTGTCTTTAGGCTCAAATATTTTTCTCAGTTTTCCTCATTCTCTTATTTCTGTTTATAATTTCAATTAAGTGTTTATTCTTTCTCATTTTTAAACATTTTTTACTTTATTTTTTTCTTTTCTTTTTAAACTTTTTTTCTCATTGTTTTAAGAGTGAATTGTAGCTTCCTAAATACCTATACTTCATGAGACATCATCTCAGCTGAGAACTTGGCCTCATATTTTACAGAAAAAAATGAGGTCATTCACCGTGAATTCCCTCTTCTTCTCTCTTCCTCATCTCCTATTACTCAGGTGCCATCTGCCACTTTCTCATCCTTTACCTGTTTCACATGATGAAGTGGTCTTATTTCTTACCAAGGCTTACTCCTTACCTCTATTTGTTCAATTGATCCCATCCCATTCTAGCTCCTCAAACGGACTGCCCCCTCTGCAATCCTCACTTTTACTTAGTTTCAATCTTCTACCCTGTACTGGCTCATTTCCTACTGCCTACAACCATGCTCATGTCTCCCCTATCCTCAAAAAACCTTTACTTGATCCTTCTCTCTTCTCTCTACTGTTTCAGAACACCATTCTCTCCTAGTTTTCTTCTTAGCTATCTGATAGCTCCTTTTCTCTCTCTCCCCTTTGCTGGATCCTCCTCCAGATCATGCTCCGTAGCCATAGGTGTCCCGTAGGGTTCTGTTCTGGGCCCTCGTCTCTTCTTCCTCCATAATATTTCACTTGAGGAGCTCATCAGCTCCCATAGATTTAATTACCATCTCTATGCTGATGCAGCTAGGCAGCATAGTGGATAGAGTCCCAGGCCTGCAGTCAGGAAGACCTGAGTTCAAATCCAATCTTGGATACTTACTGTGTGACCTTAAGCGAGTCATTTAACCTTGTTTGCCTGAGTTTGCTCATCTGTAAAATAAGCTGGAGAAGGGAATGGCAAACCACTTCAGTATCTTTGTCAAGAAAACCCCAAAAGGGTTCACAAAGAGTCAGACATGGTCAAAAATGACTAAAACAAATAATCCTGATGATTCTCCAGTCTATCTCTTCTGACCTCCAATCTTGCGTCTCCAACTGCCTTTCAGACATCCTAAACTGGCTGTCCAGTAATCATCTTAAACTCAATATGTCCAAAACAAAACTTCTTATATTTTCCCCCAAACCCTTCCCCTTTCTATGTTCAATATTATTATTGAGGGCAATACCATTCTTCCAATCCCCCTCACAATCCAGGAATCATTCTGGATTCCTCATTATCTCTCATTTTTCATATCCAAGCTATTGTAAAAGCCTGTTGATTTCACCTTTGTAGTCTCTCTTGAAAATTCCCCCTTCTCTCTTTTGACACTTGCCACCACTTTGGTGCAGGCCCTCATCACCTCATGCCTTGATTATGATAGCCTGCCAGTTGATCTGTCTGCCTCAAGTCTCTCCCTACTCCAATCCATCCTCTTTTCAGCCACTAAAGTGATTTTCCTAAAGCCCAGGTCCAATAATGTCATCTCTCCTCTACACTATTTAATAAACTTCCATGACTTCCTATTGCCTCCAAGAACAAATACAAAATGCTCTGTTTGTCATTCAAAGCTCTTCATGACCTAACCTCTCCTACCTTTCCAGGCTTCTTACACCTTACTCCACAACATGTACTCTTTAGTACAATGACACTAGCCTCCTGGCTGTTCCGTGAACATGATATTCCATCTCTCAGCACTGGGCATTTTCTCTGGTTGTCCCCCATGCTTGGAATGCTCTCCCTCTTCCACTCCAACTACTGACACCCCTGGCTTCTTGTAAGTCCCAACTAAAATTCTACCTTCTGCAGGAAGCCTGCCCAAACCTCTTTTAATTCTAATGCCCTCTCTGTTTTAATTATTTCTTATTTATTCTGTATATAGCTTACTTTGTATATATTTGTTTGCATGTTGTCTTCCCCCATTAGATTGTAAGCTCCTTTGCCTCTTTTTGTATCCCCAGCAGTTAGTACAGTGCCTCGCACAAGGTAGGTGCTTAATAAATGTCAATTAATTGATTGTAGGGATTCGTATTTCACAGGAGAGAAGGAAAGATGTTGCCCAGGATCTTCCTTTCTGTTTATCTCAAATATAATTTTTCCATCCTCTTTAAACACACATATAATACGAACACTAGGATACTTATTTGGTGATAATTAAGAACACCATTTCCTTATTTTCTCCTTTTGTCCTCCCCTACCCTCTACTGGAATCTGTCCATTTCCTACATTGATTTGAGGGAAGGTTTTAAGATGACTGTTTTTAAGTCCAGTGCCTCCTCCATTTTCTTACCTTACCTCTAGAGTACAAACACTACAGTAAAGCATAAACTGTGTCCTGAGCTTTACAGGGATGAAAGTTGTCTAGTAAACAGAGTAAGTGCCACTTTGGGCCAATGACTTCTCTCTAGAATTTAGTTTCTTCATGTGTATAAAATGAAGGAATTAGAGTAGATACTCCCTTAGGTCCCTCCCAACTCTACATCAATCATGTTCAACCATCTGACTATCTTTCATCAGTTTTCAAGTCTTCTAAGCATTTCTTAAGTATTTTGAAGAACTTACCTGGTACCTTTCATTAAAAGTGTTGGTTTGTTAATTCCCTTTAGTTCCTTTTTGTGAAGTCAATTATCTTTCCAAATGCTTGGCTTCCCTTTGATGGCACAGAAAATGGTTGGACTTTCTTTCCAGAATTTGTGCTCCACACCATTTTGTGGAAAGATAGAAAGTGATTTGAGTGCTAGGGCTGAGGGAGAGAGAATTTTCAAGCTACCATTTTTTGGGTGGGGGTGGGGAGGACGCATGAGTGATAAAAATATATTTGAGAGACATAAGGTTCCTGAGGACAAGAAATACCTTGTTTTTGTTTTTATACTCCTGGTAATTAGCATAGTTCCTGAAACATTAGGTGCCTAATAAGTGCTTGTTGAATCAAGGTGAAATTAACTGGCTTGGGTGTCCTGCAACTAGTGTTTGTCGTTTTTCTTGGCTCCGGTCTTAGAATCCTGCTGTTTGAGGGAAGGAGCCAAAGCACAGATAAACCTTTCAGAAAATGTTCAAGTTTTCTGAGTGATTTATGGGGAAGAAGGAATATACCATAAATTCTTAAATAAAGATATCAGGGGAGCATGACAACTTTCTATAAGAAGATAAATATAGAACTTTCATTTTATTCTTTTACAAGGAGTTTGACTAATTGGAACACTTTTAAATATCTGGATTTGATGGAGACCATTTGGAATCTAAGACAGTCCCAATTTTTACTCTCTTTTTCTTTGTCTTTTTTCCCCACTAACTTGTGATTTAAAAAAACCAACCCACAAGATTTCTTATTTTACCCTAGAGAAAAAAGCTAACTCATGGAAGCAGCTGAATACATCTTTCAGTTTAACTTGTCTTTCTAAACAGAGCTTAATAATAATAAAAAAGTCTGCTTAAAATAGCTTAGAATATTCCAGTTTTAAATTTTGAATAAAAGTTTTATTTCTGAAATGGAATTTTAGGCAATTGGATTAGAATTTATATTTCAGAAGTAGGACATGCTTTTCTGTGTCAATCTACATGAGAAGGTGTAGACATCAATCAATGAGCATTTATTAAGTGCCTATTATGTTCCAGACACTCTCTGTTTCTGGGGGAATATTTCTGATCTACTAGAGAACTAATTTCTCCAGATCCTTAAACTTTATTTTCTTTTTTTCCCTTCTCTCAAAATGTATAAGTAAATATCTAAAGTATACTCCAACATAGCTGATAACTACACAAAATGGTGGTCTCATTTTCTGAATTCTGCCTCTGAAGAAACAGTGCAGTCTTTGGAACATACACGGATTGACTGAGCTGGTTGCAGAGGAGAAACACAAAGTGTACAGTGGAAGAGAAAAACTAAATTGTTTTCTTCCTTTGCTGGGCACAGGGGGTGGGGGTGGGCATGGGGAGGAGGAGGAAAGGAATGTTTGTGAGTTTTGCACCATTGATGCTCAGGTGGAGCTATAGGAAACAATAAGTCATTTTGACATACCTGGCCTTGGTGAACTGCCACTGGAATTCTGAGAGGGTTTTCCGGCTACACTGAGACATTTTTATTCAGATGTCTTGGCATTGGCTGATCACTTGAGAGTGACATATGGTAGAAACACGCTCTGAGGGGCAAGTCTCCCGGATGGCACACAGTACCACGTAAGATAGACAGATGGCGGCTTATTCAACCTTGGAAAGTAGTTTAATCCTACATATTGGCAGGGATGGGCGCTGGGAGAGATGCCTGTGGAATATGAGGCAAAGTGGTAGTGGGTTTACTTGGAAACTGCTTAGTAAAGGCAACAGAGGAGTGAGGACCTAGTATGGTGCCCAGCACCCAGTTACAGTGTGATGTACACAGTGGATGCTCAATAAATGTTGAGTGGGCATAATGATGATAAAGAATATCTGTGAAATTGAACTGGACAGTGTCTGAAGCACCAAGTGGAGGAAGATCTCTTAGAAGGGTGAGAGGTTGGGTATAGGAAATAAACACTGTAAGCTGCTTTGTAGCTAGAGTCACAAAACTTAGCTTCTCCCACCCCATTCCTTCTGAGTTATCCATCACTCATAGGACTGTATTACTTCTATAAAATAGGAAATGCAGATTTCTATTGAGTAAAGGGAGCCATTGGACCTCTTGTTCATATTCTCTAGTATCTCATATTTGGGATGTTAAGTGAGGAAAGTATTTACTGAAGCTATTTTTCTTTCCAATAGGATAATCTGCAGTTACAATATCAAGCTGCCGTCTTCCATTTGGACCAGTTTCAAAAACAAACACCAGTATGCATGCAATTTGTAAGGTGAGTAGATCTTAGTGCTTTCCTCCCCCCACCTCGCCCCTGCCCCCAATGCTTTTTGTGAAGGAAGGAATGCTGGTAGTTTCTTTTTGCTTTTTGCTTAGTTTTTCTCTGAAAAAAGTTGTGCATGTCTACAGGTATGAGAAATATCTAACTTAGCTTTGCTCTTTGATACTTTGATCTATGATTTCATTGGCGTGAGTGCTCCTCCACTGACGACTGCAGTATCTATGCACTTCTTCATCTTGGGCAGTTCTTTTCTTGAATTTATGACAAAAACAAATACTATGGAATTCTTTGACTCCCCCCTCATGTTTTATATGTTGTTATTTTTGTAGTGGGATATGGATATATAAACGTACATTTTTATATTTCCCACAAATAAATGGGGAAAATCAAACTTCACGTTTATATTCTAGATACTTGAGTAAGATCTTTGTCAGTAGAGGCTAAGATATGGAAAAAAAGTTAAGGTTAATCTGGGATTTTGAAGTTTTCATTGCAGGCAAGGGTGGTTGTAGTGGAAAACTTCCTGGACTGGGAGTCAGGAGATCCTGGTTCTAGTCCCAACTCAGTCATTAGTTATATGACCATCAGCAAATTATTTCACTTGTTTGGGATTTAGTTTCTTTATCTGTAAAATGAAGGTGAACTAGTAAATCTCCAAAGCCTCTTCTGATCTGAAACCCTTTTGTTCTAATTAAAAAAATTTTCAGCTTAGATGTTGCATGAAAAAAGTTTAGTTCACTATATTGGAACATCTATGGTATGAACCATGGAAAGGGTCAGAGGATTTTCTTCTTCATTTTCATTTCTTATGTATTTGACTAAGTTTGGGGGCATTTGAGAGAGAGGAGAGTTTGAAAATTTAGACCTTTGCTATTTGACTTTGGTCCCTAGCACTTTGTATAATATTTTCAGTCTCTGCATATTTGCAGACTCCAGATCTGACTCTAGAATCACCTAGAAGCAAGTGGCTGACCAACAAATAAGATACCTTTTGGTAAAGCACAGATGGTATAGTGGCAAAAATGCTGGGCAAGTGTCTGTCAGTTAGCTCTTTGTGTAGCCAGACACTTACACCAAAGGTTCCCAAACTTTCTTGGTTCCTAGAACTTTTAGAGTCTCAGTGATTTTTTTACAGTGCCTCTAAGCCAAAAGAAATGCCAAATTATTCCATTTATTAAAGAGTTATATCCAAATAGATTAATATTTATGTCCTAACAACTTAGTAACCATTTGAAAAAATAATATTCATAAACTGAAAGAAAAATAATATATATTTTTAAATTCTTAATTATAATTGCCTAGTAATGGGAAATGTGCATCTACTGGACATTGCACAACTTCTCAAACCTTGAAATCTGCTTAGTTTCCACCAATCATTTGCTTGGAATCTGCCACAGTCTCATTTCCTGTTCTACGTTGATTTGTACAGGATGCTTGCGTTTTATCACAGAAACTGTCAAAAACCTAGCATCATAAAGATATCTTGTCCCAAATGAAGAAGTTACTGGTGTAGCCCAAAGTAAGTCTGACAGATGCCAAGGATTGCTGTGTTTTCCTCAAAAATTTAAAAAATCTTATTGTACCCCAGTGAGTTCACTTCAGGGTCCTGGAACACCACCAGGCGCAGTATTAACACAGTCTTAACAACTTCTTGTCTTAGTTGTCTCGTCTGTAAAATGAGTTTCACTTACCTACCTCCCAGGTTTGTTGGGGGGATCAGATGAGAAAATGTTCTATGAGAGCACTTGGGAAAATATGAAGTTTTCCTAAGGTTTTTTTTGCTCACTGAAACTTTTCTAGGTAAATGTCTCATTGCTTAAGGCAAGCATATTTTATAAAAGCTCCCTGGAGGTTCTTCCAGCATCTCCCCTTGGTCCCTTTTATGTAGGAATGCTGTTGGCCTTAAATTAAGAAACTGGTGATTCATGAAGGACTTATCTCATCCCTTGAGCTAGGCACAAGATTAGTTCAAATGGCCCTCCTGTTTTGGGTACTTGCCTAAATATAGTAGAAGCCTATGCTGCTATGGATTGAGAATCCAACATTAGCTAATAAATGGTCTTCTGAGGTCAGGATATTTCCTGCATATTGCTGACTAAAAGCCGAGTTGGTATTTCCTTTCTTTCCTTCCTTCTTTCTTTCTTTCTTTCTTTCTTTCTTTCTTTCTTTCTTCTTCCTTTCTTTCTTTCTTTCTTTCTTTCTTCCTTCCTTCCTTCCTTCCTTCCTTCCTTCCTCTCTTTCTTTCTTCTTCCTTTCTTTCTTTCTTTCTTTCTTTCTTTCCTTCCTTCCTTCCTTCCTTCCTTCCTTCCTTCCTTCCTTCCTTCCTTCCTTCCTTCCTTCCTTCTTTCTTTCTTTCTTTCTTTCTTTCTTTCTTTCTTTCTTTCTTTCTTTCTTTCTTTCTTTCTTTCTTCCTTCCTTCCTTCCTTCCTTCCTTTTTCTTCTTTCTTTCTTTCTTTCTTTCTTTCTTTCTTTCTTTCTTTCTTTCTTTCTTTCTTCCTTCCTTCCTTCCTTCCTTCCTTCCTTCCTCTGACTGGACCCAGGATCTAATTGGACTTCCTGAAAATGGGGAGAGAGGTGAGAAGGAAGGAGCCTTTTTATTTTTTTACTTTCACAGACTCCCATGACCAGTCTATTCAGGCCATGGGGTTCAATTTGTGGACTTTTACCTGGAGGAAATATCAGTGCTTTTTAAAAAGTATGTCATTCATAATGCCCCTGTGAATGGTGGGGGTTGCATTTCTGTTTTTAACTGCGCATGCTGCTCACACTCTCCTGTCTCTGATGATTCCTTGTCTTCTTTGCTTTGGTGATTACTGATCAATCTCCCTAGTTCTTAGATAGTTTGTTGTATCACCTACTAACTTAGAGTGAAGATATCCTGCCTTTATACAGTTGTGGAAAACAGCCTCTGGGATCCACTAGCAAAGGTAAAAGTAGGGGTAGAGCTAATACAGCTTTTCTTTCATTATCTCCTGAATAGTCACCATTCCCTTTGGGAAGCAGATGCTGATGGAACAGCCTTTTTGTGGCTGAGCAGGCAGGTTGTACATCAATCACATGCCCTGGGATTTGCAAAACAGAAGTCACAAGAGAAAAGTGCGAATTCTTGCAAATTGACAAGGTGATTGATAATCTCCTTATACTTAAGTTTGGAATGTTCCCCCTGCTGTATGAACTAATATTCAAAGACCTATGGAAATCTTTTTTTGACTGCACTATCATATGTCCGCTTTAGGTTTGAATAAAACAAGACCAGCTCCTGTGTCTGGGGCATCAGGGCAGTTAAGAGGCATGATATGCAGAGCTGTAGGTGGCCCCATGAATCCTGAGTAAATTTACGAGCACAGACTTGGATTCCGAAGTGTCATAAAAACCTTCGCACCTCTAGAAATAAGTTCTTACAGTTGACTGTCCTGGAATTTATTTTTGCTCTACCACTTGCAAAAATATGTCCTCTAAACAGCTCACAGCTGGATTGTGAGACATAACTAAATGCTGATAAAATGGATAAGGTGACAATCACACTTTTTTTTTTTTGCTCTACTTCCCCGGTTAGGACAGTTGATATGGGCATTTAGAGTTATGCACTAACTGTAGAAATGTGATTCCACAAGAAAGTAGACCTTCTTGGCCCTTGGTCACAACTAGGACTAGGTCTTAATTTTTATTTTCTGCCAGAGTCCTTAAATTGGTTACAGAGTCAACCTTGGGACTTCCCTTAGACCTTTTGAGATATTTATGCTCTTTAAGAGGGGAAAAGCCAAATGCCATAAGGTCTTTAGAAATGGGAGAAGTTGAGGAGAGACTTTAATCTTCTTTTCCAGGAGGGAAAATATACTAGGCTGGATTGAGAAATTTAGAGGAGACATACTCATCTTTCCTTTAATTTTCAAGAGCAGAGAAGTTATACTGAAAGAAATTTCTGAAGCATCTAACATAGAGCTAAGGCTCAATAAGTAGTGGTACTGGTGATGCAACCTTGGATGAGATTTATTGCAAAGTTACTCAGTGGTACAGGAAGATATTGGGATAGGGGTCATTAGTTCAAGTCTCCCATACTTGGTTTCCTGTCCTTTTCCTTCATAAGGAAGCAAGACTTCAAAACTCAGAGCCATTTTGTTGTCAGTATGAACAATAAAGGGTCAAATTGGGAAATCCCTGCTGTCTCTTCAGGTAGTCCATAAGGAATTGAAATGGATTATGGGACTAGAGAGAGGTAGGGAATGTGCTCTAGTGTGAGTCTTATAGTCCCTAGGGCTGGGCTTTTTAAGCAATTAGAAAAATAACCTTAGACATGTGCAAGTTACTCCTCCCCACCCTAGCTTCCTGTCTTTGTGTTACATTTAAAGATTTAAGGTAAAATCAAAGGAGATCAATAGTACTGGAGAAGCTTTAACTTGGAGTATATGTTCCTGCTGTCTACATTGATAAATACATATAAAGTTTATTTATATCAGGCCTGTCTATAAAATTGTCCTTGGCACTTTGCCGTAAAATGGATTAAATTGTTGAAATGTTATGACATGAAAATATTTAAAGGTATAGAATGACTGCATCCTGCCTCAGGCACCCCAATAAGAAGGAATGAGAGCCCACTTTAAAATGAGGTTCATTTAGAGGTTTCTTTCCCTTAGAGAGCCTGTTGGTCTAGGCCTTTCAAGTAGAGATTTCTACTCTATAGGTTCAATATGGCAGAAAATTGAATCCACTCTTTGTGTTTTAACACCTCAGGTTAAGCATTGAGTGATTCTGTGGCAGGATGGTGGGGTGTGTGGAGTGGACATGATCTGGTCTCATCACTTTGCTGTAGATATCTTGAGATTCCAATATCTTCAACCACTCATTGGCTGCCTGCCTTTGCCTTTGCCTTACTCCCGCTTCCATCCATCTGAGGGGTTGTGGCACCTGAGACAGTCAGGGCTCTGTTTTTTGTCTCCATTTTCCATTCTATTGTTCTCCAGTTACAAGGAATGAAAAGAGGAGCTAGGAATATGGATGTGTCTGGGGCACAGCTTCTCCAAGGCTCCAAAGGTTGAAGTAAAAAAGCAAAGTTAACTCATGCACATAGAGAAAGGTGCTAGGAAGGAATCTCAGTAGTTAGCACCACTTTTCTCTTTTCCCCTTTCCTGTATCCCTTTTCTTCCCCTTCCCCACTCATCTTTCATCTTTTCCCTCTCTTGTTCCCTTTTGTTTTCCTTCCTACAAGATGGAATTGTGGTGGTAATCACTTAATTTCTTTTGTCTACAAGATTAAGTGCAATAATAGTATAGTATAGTACTTTGTAAGTCTTCGAGTGCAATATAAATGTTATCTGTTATCTATCTATCTATTGTTGTTATTCGTTATTCTATGATATGGTATTAATATGTAATATAGCATTATTCTATGGTATTATTTTAGAGTAGAGTTTTTAACTTGGGCATCCACAGAACCTGGAGGGGGAGTCTATGGAGAGATTGGGGGGAGGGCATCCTGAGAATTTGAATGGGGAAAAAATATATCTTTATTTTCATTAACCTTTAATTGAAATGAGTATTTCCTTCAATTATGAAAGTAGGCAATAAACATCATTCTGAGAAGGAGTCCATGGCCTTAACTGGCTAGCCAAAGGGGACTGTGACACCAAAGAGATTAAGGTCCCCTGGGCTTTGGTATATGCTCCTATATAAAAATAAAGGCATGCTCTATCTTTTGGATTAGCCACCAGCCTCTTGTCCTCTTTGGCAGAGCCCCATTTCGTTACACTGATTCAAAGCTCAATTCAAGGCCATTTTCTACATGAGGCCTTTCCTGATATTGCATCCTGCCCCCATGCTGATTCCCACCCCTGGAGCTGCAGGATGCCTTCTCACCCTGAAATCACTCTGCCTTTACTTTGTATATATTTTAAATATGTTTACATGTTGTTACCCCGATAGAATGTCATCTCCTTAAAGACATGGACTATTTCAGTTTTATTTTTGCATTTTCAGTTCCTAACACAGACCCAGACAATAAGGAGGTACTTAATAAAGGCTTCTTGATATCGTCCAGGTGCAGCTGGGAATTTGTGCGTAGGATAGTGCTTAGCATACGGCAGATAGCCCATATATTTATGGTTGTCTGGAATAACTAACAGTTCTGGAAGCCTAGAAGGAAGCCTCTCACCTCTGGAACCTCAGAAATTCTGGAAGGGATGCAATGAAAAGAGTCATGGTGATCTTGGACTAGTCACTTTACTTTTAGTTTACTCAACATAAGATCAAAGCGATTTGGACTGGCTACTGTTTAAGATCATCCTACTCTTTACTTATTACTAGGAGGCAAGGGTATAACATTCTATCTGAAAAAATAATACCCTTTTATTTTAAACTTATAAGGCAAGAAGCACCAACAACTAATATCTAGAAAAGTATTATCAGATTGCAAAAAAGCTAGGAAATTTTCCACGTAAAAAGTTCGTTGCGGGGTGGGGGGGGTGGGAAACGTGGTTTAGTGGAGGTGGATGTGGGTGTTGCAGGGCATGAAGGTTAAAAATAAACCCTTCAGAAACTCCGGGTTGCTTCATGGCGTGTGTATTTTTCCATATGGGGGAAGGTTTGAAATAGTATTTCTTTTTATGGGATTTTAGCAGCGGGCTCGAAAGTGAGGCTTTGTGGGTTCGCTTTCCCTGTGTAGGTGATATAACTTTTGTAACAGTGCGAGAGAGCGCGTAGGCAGTGTGGCAGGAGATTTCTGCGAGGTTCTCTATCTGTCTTCCTTCATGCCTTTCCTCCCCACCCTCAAACTCCCAGCCCCGCCCCTCGCTTTTTCTAACCCACTTGAACAGCACCGAAGTGCAAAATGTGCTTTTGCCAAGGTCAGTTTCTTGTGATGACTTGCCTGTGGCAAGTGATGCCAGTTGTAACAGACTGAGTCTCAGCAGCTCGCACAAAGTCACATTGGTGCATCTGCGGAGGACATCCATCCAGAGCAGGTTATCCTAACTGGGGTCCGGGATTTCCTTACAAGGCTGGCTGCTGAATTCCAGCAGATTTATTTAACTCCTCGTGTCTGGGGCGAGATTGCCTCATGGCTTGACGGCTATGCGTCCATGAGATGAATTGGTCCTGTCTTTCAGGAGCCCTTAAAGAATCTTTAGAGTACCTCAAGGTGATTTTAGACTTATGGGAATTAGGGTAGGTTGACCTGTAAGTACTTCGGTTTCTATTCAGAGAGAACGGAAAAAGGAGAGAGCCACTGGAGCATGAAGAGGGAGGTTTATTTGACTTGGAAAAGTCACTTTAAAGATTGTTAGATAAGAAATGTATGGTTGGGGGTGAAATACTCTAGACTGGTTTGGAAAGGACATACGGCATGAAAATAAGGGTTTTTATTCTAACCGGTGCAGCCCGATGGCACAAAAACAGAGCATGTATAGATTTAATTGGAGTCCTCTTTTAGGCTCTCTTCTTGAATGAACAGAATATAGCATTTCTTTTTCAAAGTCATGGGGAAGGGATACATATATATGTTTGGGCATAATTTGTGCCAAAGACTGCTTTGTAATGCTTGATTAACTTGAAGAATATGGCACTTGAGAATTCAAAAGAAGTGTCTGCGGTTCTCTGAGCATGTAGGATTCTCTTGAGGCTCCGAATGACACTGTATGAAATGTTTGTTCATTTTACACTTTTGCTTTTATATGGTTTGTCACGACGTTTTGCAGTTTTCTGGCTTGCTCTCGGCCAGCCTATGGAGGGGGCTGCCGAGGAGGGAAGCTGCCTCAGATTGCTAAGTAACAATCTTAGATGTTTGAAGTACTGCTGGCTGCCTCATCCCAACCCTTTCATAAGATTGCTGGGAGTGTGGCGAGTTTTTTCAATATTTTTGCCCTGTGTTCCCGCGTTCTTGGAGTGGGGGTAGGGGTGGGGATGGTGATGGCAAAATACAATTGGTATTGTGAACTGCACACTGTGGTGCTTTTAATGCTAAATGATCATGAAGAAAACAGTACCTTGGACAGACTAAGTTTGCAGTATCTAACGGTCCTGCTGAGTCCTTATTCTATAATAGTTTCCCTCTCCATTTATTCTATGAACATCAGGAGGAGATATTTGTCTTTGGGGGCCAATAGGGTGGGAAGACCCAAGGCTATACCCAAAATTACATTAGATAGTTTTCATTATCAGTAAGCAGGAAAGCATAGCTCAACCCACAGGTGATATATTTATTCAATATAGTTTTCATTTTCAAAAATAGAACTGTTTTCATTCTCCAATCACAGCCCACTTGAATATGTGTCTTGTCTTATTTTTAAAAATTCATAATGCTTTGTACAAAGTTGACACTTACTAGATGCCCACTGAATTAAATTTAGTGGAATTGGTCAAAGTACGTGGATGAAAAAAATATTTCGGTTATTCTGAGGTCACCATTTCAAGGAACTCCTTTCCCAAGCAGAATATAAAGGCAGTATTTTAGAAATTGGCTTATAGGATAGTACTCAACTTGGTTTGTCTAAAATCCTAAATGAGCTATTGCATATGTATGTATGTATGTATGTATATGCATATGTGTATGTATATGTATATATCTGTAGGTTCTTTTTCACTTGTGCTAGTACATATTTGTACCACTTGTATCCAAGAAAAAATGTCCTTTAGAGACTTCTAAGCCAAATAAAATATACTTTTAAAAAATCTCTTTTTTCTGAATAGACAGGTTTATTTTTAGTAGAACCTTTGTCCTAGATGTTGAGATGTGTGCCTTTTTTTGTGAGGATCCCACTTTCTTGGTGCTAAGGTCAGTCACGCTTGTCTCAGTTTGTCATTTTGCAAAATGAGAACTATATATAATACCTGTTTATATCACACTGGGGTTTTCTAAAAATTAAATAATGAGCTAAAGTCAGATCTTTTTGGAGACAGAAACTGTTATGTGTTGTTACGTTTCTCTGAGGTCTGGACTCATGTTGGAACCCTGGAGAGCTTGTCTCTGCCTCAGTGTAAACGAAGGCTGTGTTTGTGATAGTACCTTCTGAAACCATTCTTTCCTCCTCCCATTTCATGTGTGTCTTGTAGGAGTCACAGCTAGTAGCAGCAGTAGTCGTGGCTTTAGTTCCCTTTGACCCTGGGTGGGTGCCAAAAGAGCAGCTGTAGGAGCTATAGGGGGTGACGTTGGTTTCAATGAAGTAGGAGCACCCCACATAAGTTAGGGTGGCATCTCTACTAATGCTTCTAGTAGTAACAGTCTTGCTGAGTCCTTATTCTATAATAGTTTCCCTCTCCATTTATTCTATGAACATCAGGAGGGGATATTTGTCTTTGGGGGCCAATAGGGTGGGGTGACCCAAGGCTATACCCAAAATTATATTAGATAGTTTTCATTATCAGTAAGCAGGAAGGCATAGCTCAAGATTGATAAATTCCTCTAAAGAAGGGGATTTGTTGGGGGAATTACTGACAATTTTGGGTAGATTTTCTAGTACTCTGAGTGCTTTTACCTTAGATGCTATATATCATGCTTTGTATGTGACTTTGGGGTATTTTTAATGGGATACATGAGTGAATTCCATGAGCTCAACGCCATCTTAGACCAGAGGCTATATAAGTGGTTAGTGGGCGAGATGCCTTGTTTTGTATAGCTTAGTAGGACTGATGGCCATGTTGGGACATTTTAATGACTACCTGGAACAAAGGGTGATGGAAATGATCAGGAACCAGAGAGAATGGTGGAAACCATTAGGGTAATCAGGATATCACCAAAACTTTGAAAATAAAGGTAAGTTGGATACCTTAGTCTCCTCTGCTATGTCTGTAATGAGCCCATGCCTGTGATTGTCTGACCCAGTAGTGTAAATATTAGCCAGTTTATCATGCAAGAAGAGGAGGAAAGTCTCAAGATCCTAGGTAAGGAATGGACCATTCCATTCAATGAGCATTTATCAAACATCTACCTTGTCCAAAGTATTGTGCTTGGTGTGGGGAATTGAAGACAAAAGTGCAGAACACTCCTTGCCCTCAGGGAATTTACATTCATGGTCTGATTTGAGGCAGTATTTTTCTGGGACCATGATCAAGGGCAGACTCCATAGGCCTAGGGTCTGATTGAGTCAGGATCCTAAATAAACTACATAGGGAATATCATAATGATGGAAAGATGATGCCAGTCTGGGGAAAGGTGATTCCAAAGCAGATAGTTATATAGAGGGCAGATTCTTGGGTTCCTTTTGGGAGAGACTATAATTTGGCAGTTGGGGAGCTTCTCAGGCTAAGGAGTGTATGTGTGTGTGGGTGCATGTGCGTGTGCCTGTATCGTTAACAAGGCTATAGCAGAGATCTGATTATAGCCTAATTCTACCACCACTGCAGAACCTGAGGAAATTGGTTTTATTCTAGACCTCAGTTTCAACTTTTGTAAAGTAAGGCAGTTAGAATGCCTGATTGCTGACTCCTCCAAACTCTGACAATCTGTAAGTGAAATTTCCTTAATCAGTCAGTCAACCAATCTATCGGTCAGCAAGCTTCTACTTGAAGCATGTTCCTTGAGTATGAGATTCCATCTCTCATCTCTGCCTGATTCTTCTCCCAGGCCTAGAATGCTCTGCTCCCTCAATTAAATCTCTTAGATTCCCTGTCTCCCTTCAAGACTTGGCTCAATAGCCGCTTTCTGCAGTTCTCCCTCCCTCCTTCCTCATCCCTTTTCAGATTAACTTCATCTATCTAATTATTACAAATTGTCTTCCCATTAGGATATAAACTTCTTCCATGGATAGACTGTTTTCTTTTTGGCCCTCCCCTTTAGATTTTTTTTGTATCCGCAGTGCTTGGCACATATGAAGGACTTAATAAATGCTTGCTGACTGACAGTAATGTCATGAAAAAAAATCAAAAGACCTCAACATTAAGATCAGTTCAGTGGCCTCAGAGGTCTAAAGATAAAGCAGACCTTTCTACTCTCAGCAGAGAGTTGGTGATCTAATGTATAGGCTGTGGGTTGAGGTAGTTATTTATAGACATAGCCAATGTGTTCATTTGTTTTGCTTGATTGTATGCATTTGTTAAAAGGAAAGATTTTGTCTTGGGCTGAGGGAGAGGGGAAGTCATTAAAAATGACAATGACTGTTGACTGACAGTAATGGTTTAAAAAAAGTATCAGTAAAACATTTAAAAAAGGAAAAAGAAATCTAAGTGAAGATGAGATCAATCAGATAGAACTGTGATTATAGAACAATATACCACATACATGAATTTGGAAAAGAGTTCTTTTTAAGGGAGCATTAAAATACACGATGAAGATCATGACTTAGGTGGACCAGCATGACTAGCAAAAGAATTTTACAAGCCCATAATGATATTTTTTGTCCAGGTGGCAAGAACATATATGCACAGTCAGTACTCAGTGCAATTTAGCTAGATTTTAGTCATGGAACCCATGACTATACATCAGCCCTGGATAGCCAGTTTCCTTACAGGTAGATAGATAAAGCATTTATTAAGCTTAATATGTGGCAATGTGGTAATCTCTAGATATAGAAATGCAGGCAAGCAAGACAGTTCTTATCCATAAGGAGTTTTCAGGGACACAACACCTAGAGGGGAGCTGAAAAGCAGGGTAATACGTGTGTGGTGGCACGCTGAGGAGGTAGCCAATAGGCGGTGTGGGGACTTGGTGCTAGAAAGATAAGATGAAAGCTTATCTATCAGTGTCAGGGGAACACCTAAAAAAGGCTTCAGGTATCTTATTCTCATCCCCACACCCTCACCTGTCAAAGAGGATATGCATTATTAGAATGATGGATATTGTTAGCATATCAGGATAGATCATGCATATGACCTATGGAGGCAGGCAAAGAGGAAGTGTGGCTGTTCTGCCAAGAGCATACCCTGGCATTTTTTCTGAGGACACTACTTTTAAGCAGACCTTGTTGATATTATTGTTGGTGTTTGATATTGGCTTCAGTCTCAAACTGAGGAAGTCATTTTATGAATGAACCTCAGTTTCAATGTCTTTTGCAAAGTTTGAGTACAGAAAGGAGTCTGAGAAGGAGTTTATGGAAGTGAGATTGTATGACTAGGAATTAGAAAGCTTAAATTTGTGTTTTTCATTGTATGTTTGTTAGTTTGCATAATTGGATTTTAGGGGGCAATGTGTGAGCCCATAGCTATGTTATCATACTTCCTGGAGGTCTGGGCACATTTTACAATACTGAGAGACAATGTGATGAAATTTTGCTGTAGGCAGTGTAGTCAGCTGGAGTCAATGGAGGACCCATCTATGGTAGTCTCTCCTATGATCATTCTCTTTCCTCCCTTTGCCTCTTTTAGAATATGCTAAAGTAGGTAGTAGGAATCTGATTATAGCCTAATTCTACCACCACCTTGCAACTTTTTCTCCCCTCACTCTCATTCATGTCTGACATTCAATCATATCTTCCAACTTTAATGTCTTCTATAATGCCTTTTTTGGTTAAGATTATGTTTTTATGGTACTAATTATTGACTTCGGGTGGGAAGAATGCTTGACTTCACTTAGTCAGATCCTTAAAATCCCTATATACCAAGGGCAAGCATTGCAGGATTGCCATCGGTGGCAAAAAAAAGGAAAAAAAAAGCAAACCACACTTCTGTCTTTGAACCATATGGGTTCTGTACCTTCTTGTTTTTTCCCCCTTCAGATTCCTTTATCTTATATAGTGCTTTGAAATTGAAAATTCAGTGAATTAAGAAACAACTTATTGTGAAAATGTAGAGGTTTTCCTCTAACCAATTCAACAAACAAGTGTCTTCTGTGTGCTACCTACTGTGATAGTAGGGTAAATATCAAATTTATTATTTTTATTTTTAAACAGTATTTTTTGCATTTCAGTTTTATGTCTTAAAAGTAGTGATATATTTTATTTTTGACAAAACAGCTACTTTCTAACAAGCCCTTTTAAAAAATACAATTCCTGAAAACAGTATTATTGATCATTGGCAGAAAGGAGGGATGCATCCTTTAACTTTGGTGATGACATTAATGAGATAGAAAGTTTAGAAAAACAATTCCCTGCTCTCATGGGCTTTATAGTCTCCTGGAAGAATATAACATACACACAAGAATTACATAATGTATAATAATACATAAATGCACTAGAGAGGTACAAAGTGCTATGTGATGTCTAAAGAGTGACTTTATGCAATAATAGGGAAATCAGAGTTCAGGGAGGAGACATTATTTGAATCAGATTGTAAAGGAAAGGTTGGAAGGAATTCAGCAGGTCAGGAGATGAAAGGCAAACATTCTAAGCCCAGGGAACAGTGGAAATAAAGACATAGTGGTCTGTTAGAGAGATGCAGAGAGTATGGTTTGACTAGAATGTAGAGGATATGGAGGGAAGTTGTAAGATTTGGTTGGAAATGTAGGGTGGCAATTTAAATATAAAAGTCACACTATTAAAATTAGAGCAGAATGGAAGATTATATATTTCACAGATATATACAGGGGAAATTAATAGTTAGAAGGTATAGAAGAGATCAGAGAAGACTAAATGGATAATCTTGATCACATCAAATTGAAAAAAAAGTTGCACAAATAAAAACAGGTAACTACAATGAAAAGTGTATGAAAAAATCTTTGCATTTTGTCTTTGACAAAAATTTGACACCCCAAATCTATAGGGAATTGCTATGAATACACGTGTATAATTGAGTCATTTCCTGATAGACAAATAGGAAAAGGACTTAAAGTTTCAAAAGAAATACATGAAGTGATGTTCAAGATCACTTATAATTGGAAAAATGCAAATTAAAACAATTCCAATATCCCACACCATACCCATCAAGCTGACAAAGATACTAGAAGATGGGAAAACTCATTGCTACAGAAAGACAGCCATGCCACTTCATTGTTGTTGAAGCTATGAGTCAAGTGAACCATTCTGAAAAACAGAAATTGTGCAAGATAAATTACCAAATTTTTCATACAATTTAGCCTAGAGATCCCACTACTGGGACTATATAACAAGAGATTTATTGACAGCAAGAAAAGACCCACATATTTACAGAAATATTCGTCACAGAATAATTTGTGATAATAAAAAGCTAGAAACAAAATAGCTGCCCAACAATTGATGAATTACTGAACAAATTATAATATATTAATAGAGTATTACAGTCTTATAAGGAAGTATTTATATTAAGAAATCAGGAAATCAGGGGCAGAGCCAAGATGGCAGCTGGAAAACAGGGACTCGCTTAAGCTGTCCCCCAAATCCCTCCAAACACCTGTAAAAAATGGCTCTGAACAAATTCTAGCGCTTCAGAACCCATGAAATAACAGAGGGAAACAAGTCTCCAGTCCAAGACAGCCTGGATGGTTGCTGGGAAGAGTCTATTGAACCATGCTGGGAGCAGAGCACAGCCTGATGTGGGCCATGCCAGGTCAGGCCAGACCAGGAGTTGGGCGGAGCAGGCCTAACCCTAAATGAATCACTGAGCTGTGGCAGTTACCAGACTTCTCAACCTACAAATGCCAAAGACCACTGAGCAGGTTAGTGGGAAAGCTGCTGGATCAGGGTGAGAGAAGTACGCAGTCTGGCCCCAGCCCTGGGGACAGTGGAGGTGGCGCAGCAGCAGCAGGAAGCTCCTGCAGCTGCTTCCAGAGCTCCAGCATCAGCTGCTTCCAGAGTCCCTGGCCCACACGGTGGGAGGAATGAAGTGGTCCATCAGAGCGGGAATGCAGGGAGTGCTTTGCTGGTGCTGTGTCAAGGTTCTCTTGCTTTGCTCTGCTTGAATCTGGGTTGCAGTCCTGGTTGGTGGTTCTTGGGGGAGGAGGAGTGCTGGTGTGGCAGGGCTTATGGTGAATGGAGTAGAAGTAGCTCCAAAAACAGCAGTGCAAGGCCCCTAAAGCTTGGGACAAAGTACTCTCTACACTAAAAGCAGTCATACCTTGACAAAAAGCTCAAGGGTCAAGTAGTAGGCTGGGAATATGAACAGGCAGCGAAAAAGAACTGAGACTCTGACTCAGACTATAGAATCTTTTCTTGGTGACAAGGAAGATCAAAACATACAGCCAAAAGAAGTCAACAAAGTCAAAGAGCCTACATCAAAAGCCTCCAAGAAAAATATGAATTGGTCTCAGGCTATGGAAGAGCTCAGAAAAGATTTCGAAGGGCAAGTAAGAGAAGTAGAGGAAAAATTGAGAAGAGAAATGAGAGTGATGCAAGAAAACCATGAAAAACAAGTCAATGACTTGCTAAAGGAGAACCCCCCAAAATACTGAAGAAAATAACACCTTAAAAATAGACTAACCCAAATGTCAAAAGAGGTCCAAAAAGCCAATGAGGAGAAGAATGCCTTAAAAGGCAGAAGTAGCCAAATGGAAAAGGAGATCCAAAAGACCACTGAAGAAAATACCACCTTAAAAATTAGATTGGAGCAAGTGGAAGATAGTGACTTTATGAGAAATCATGAAATTATAAAACAGAACCAAAAGAATGAAAAAATGAAAGACAATGTGAAATATCTTATTAGAAAAACCACTGACCTGGAAAATAGATCCAGGAGAGGTAATTTAAAAATTATTGGACTGCCTGAAAGCCATGATCAAAAAAAGAGCCTAGACACCATCTTTCAAGAAATTGTCAAAGAAAACTACCCTGATATTCTAGAACTAGAGAGTAAAATAGAAATTGAAAGAATCCACCAATTGCCTCTTGAAAAAGATCCCAAAAAGAAAACTCCTAGGAACATTGTTGCCAAATTCCAGAGTTCCCAGGTCAAGGAGAAAATACTGCAAGCAGCGAAGAAAGAAATAATTCAAGTATTGTGGAAACATAGTCAGAATAATCCAAGATCTAGCAGCTTCTTCATTAAGAGATCGAAGGCCTTGGAATACAATATTCTGGAGGTCAATGGAGCTAGGATTGAAACCTAGAATCACCTACCCAGCAAAACTGGGTATCATGCTCCAAGGCAAAATATGGATTTTCAATCAAATAGGGCACTTTCAAACTTTCTCAGTGAAAAGACCAGAGCTGAATAGAAAATTTGCCTTTCAAATACAAGAATCAAGAGAAGCATTGAAAAGGTAAACAAGAAAGAGAAATGATAAGGGACTTACTAAAGTTGAACTGTTTTGTTTACATTTCCACATGGAAAGATGATATTTGTAATTCACCAGACCTTTTTCAGTATTAGGGTAGTTGAAGGGAATATATATATATATATATATATATGTGTGTGTGTGTGTGTGTGTGTGTGTATATGTATGTATGTATATATATATATATATACACATACGTATAGACAGAAGGCACAGGGTGAGTTGAATATGAAGGGATGATATCTAAAAAAAATAAAATTAAGGGGTGAGAGAGGAATATATTGGGAGGAGAAAGGGAGAGATAGAATGGGATAAATTATCTCACATAAAAGTGGCAAGAAAAAGCAGTTCTATTGGAAGGGAAGAGGGGCCAGGTGAAACGGAATGAGTGAATCTTGCTCTCATCGGATTTGACTGAGGGAGGGAATAACATACACATTCAATTGGGTATCTTACCCCACAGGAAAGTAGGAAGAAAGGGATAAGAGAGGGGCGATGATAGAAGAGAGGGCAGATTGGGGGAGAAGGTAGTCAAAAGCAAACACTTTTGATAAGGGACAGGGTCAAGGGAGAAAATTGAATAAAGTGGGACAGGATAGGATGGAGGGAAATATAGTTAGTCTTTCACAATATGACTATTATAGAAGTGTTTTGCATAATGATACATGTGTGACCTATGTTGAATTGCTTGTCTTCTCAGGGTGGGTGGGGAGGGAAGAAGGGAGAGAATTTGGAACTCAAAGTTCTAAAAACAAATGCTCAAAAAAAGTTGTTTTTACATGCAACTGGGAAATAAGATATATAGGCAATGGGGTGTAGAAATCTATCTTGCCCTACAAGAAAGTAAGGGGAAAGAGGATGGGTGGGGAGTGTGGTGACAGAAGGAAGGGCAGACTGGGGAACGAGGCAATCAGAATATATGCCATCTTGGAGTGGGGGGGAGGGTAGAAATGGGGAGAAAATTTGTAACTCAAAATCTTGTGGAAATTAATGTTGAAAATTAAAAATATTAAATAATAAAAATATGAAGAAAATTTAAAAAAAGAAATCAGGAAATCATAGAAAGTGAATAAATTAGAGCCAAAGAACAATGTATGGAATGACTACAGCAATGTAAATAAATTCAATATAGAAAGGTAGCAAAACTCTGGTTAAACACAACTGTCACTGTTAGTACTGTATGTATTGGTAATCAAAATGGGCTCCTTAGCACTTAGTTCAACAAGTGCCCTTGAAGAGTTTGGCTTTTGTTTCCTTTGATTAATTCAGTGTCTTTGATTGAGTCTTACTAGGTGATAAGCCCCAGGCCCAAACCCCTATTAGGTGTAAAACCTTGGGTGTGGATTGGCAACTAAGGTGGGGCCCAAGGTGGGGCTAACTCCAGGGAGGGCCTAGTTTACATGTCTGGGAGATCAGAGGCTTTTAGACCACGTGGGTTTAAGTCTACCTCTCTGTGACGATTCTAGGTCATGTGGGTGAGTCGCATGTGTGACTCACCCCTGACGCTGAAAAAGATATAAAAACCAGGGGTTGGCTGTCTGTTCCTTGGAGCTCATTGCCGCAGCAGTGGTGGCATGTGACTCTGGGCCAGCCCTTGTTCTGAGCTCCTGGGCTGAACCTAGATGTTGGTAACTATGAATTGTATTGGGTCTGTCTGTTATATTTGTAATTTGTATTTTATTCTGAAGTTCAGGGTGCTGGTTTTTTCCCCTGAACTAAGTGAATGCTGTTCGTATGCTGAATTAAAAGTAAGCTTGTCAACCCCTTTAACCTTGCTTTCCTTATTAAGGCAGATCAAAAGAACCTGTGCTTTCCCAGCGTGCCAGCAGCTTTCTGGGTGCTGGCTGTGGGTGGATCTTACACCCCCACAGAAGTTGCTAGCCGGATTGTTGAAACACTGTACTGCCTTGCCGAATATTAAAGGAGAGATCCTTCATTTTTGTTAATAACTGATACTCAAACTGTGTACTTTGGTAAAGTGGTTTGTTGGGAAGCATCTATTGTAGCAAAATAAAATCTATCAATACATTTATATAGGGAAAAAAAGATCATGGAGGGCTTTAACTATATGGCAAAGCGGTTTGAATATTATTACATAGGTAATAGGGAACTACTAACAATCTCTGATCAGAAAAGTAATTCAACTAGATCTGTGCCTAAGGAAAATTAATCTGGCAGCATTTTCAACCATTGACCTAGCAAGGAGATGAGGGAGAGTGTAGGCTGAAAGGCTTTTTTAGGCATCCATCATAATAGTCCAGACAAATGGTATTAAGGACCTTTACTAAAGTGATGGCAGGGAGAATAGAAAGGAGGGTATGGCCATGAGAGGTATTACAGAGACAGAACTGCCAGGATTTATTAGCTGATTGGATATGAGGCAGTGGAGAGAGAAAAGTCAAATATTTCTAACATGAGCGACTAAACAAACCTTTCATATGCAGAAGTTCAGAGGCAGGGTGAAGTAATGGAGAATGCTCTAGACTCGAACCTGAGTTTAAGTCCTGCCAGTTGTTATGTATGTGACTTTGGGCAAGTCAGTTAACACTTATAAGCCTTAGTCTCCTCATCTGTAGAATGGAAATAATATTATCTATCTAACAGAGTTCTTGTGAGTGAGGATTAAATGAAATAAGTGTTTGCTAATGATAATAAGAGCTACATAAATATGAGCGATTATGAAGAGAGTAAAAGTGAACCATGAGGACACATAGAAGGTGCTGCTGGTGATCAGGCCAATTTCCATGTGGTAAAAATTTTACTCGTTAAATTCTTTTTCTGCAAGTAGATGCTTTTTATGTATTAATGGTCACAGAGGACAGAGTATATAACAGAAATGATCAAGATTTTATTTTTTAATGATAGATTTTTTTTATTCTCAAGTTTTTATCCATTTCTTATAACTTCAAAACTATGCTCCTTAAAGTTCAGTAGTTTGAATTTCCACCTGTAATAAAATTTACAACATTTAAAATAAATAATAATAGCTATCATTTATATAGCACTTTACAGTTGGCAAAGCACTTTGCAAATATTATCTCCTTTGGTCCTCACAACAACCCTGAAAGGTAGATGCTATTATGATCCTCATTTTATAGATGAAGAAACTGAGGCAGAAAGAAATTAAGTGACTTGGCCAGGGTCACATAGCTAGGACAGGATTTGAACTGAAATCCTCCTGACTCCCAATCTTGTGTTCAGTGATCAACTAAAGAAGCTGTGCTTTTACTACACCAAAAATGGTCACTTTGTTAGCCAACTAAGTTGTACATAATACATTTTGATATTTCCAATTTTTAAAAAGTGACTTTAGATGAAGGGGTATTAAAATAGTATTGGAGGCATTATGTAATGCAGAGGTGACAAATGTGCCACTATGGCCTCAAGGAGCTTACAGCACTCATGAGTTCAACCCAAATCAGATGACAATGTAGTTGGTCAATATTTACCAAAATAAATAAAAATACAATCAAACATAAATAATATTCTTTTGTGTACTTAGAAGTTTTTATTTATTTTAAACTTTGTGTTAGTAGGAAATTTGGCAGCTTTCAAAAAGAAAGTAGTTGATATATTGTTCTTTTTCTTGTTTTTTTATTTAAATTTTAATATTTTATTTTCACCAGTTATATTCAAAAACAGTTTTTAACATTAGTTTTTTTTAAAACTTTGAATTGCAAATTCCCTCCCCTCATTGGGAAGGCAGGCAATTTGATATAAGTTATTTGTGTGCAGTCATACAAAATATATTTCCATATTAGTCATGTTGTGAAAGAAAACGCAGACAAAAAGACCCAACAAACAAAAAGAAAAATAAAAAAATTTCAAAAGTATTCTTCAATCTTCATTCAGACTCCATCAGTTCTTTCTCTGGAAATGGATAACATTTTTGATCATAGGTCCTTCATAATTGTCTTGGATCATTATATTGCTGAGAATAGCTTGTCCATTCATAATTGATCATTGTACAATGTTGCTGTTACTGATACAATGTTCCCCTGGTTCTGCCAATTTCACTTTGCATCAGTTTGTGTAAGTCTTTCCAGGTTTTTTCTGAGCATCCTGCTCATCATTTCTTATAGTACAATAGTATTCCTTTACAATCATATACCACAACTTGTTCAGCCATTTCCCAGTTGATGGGTATCCCCTCAATTTCAATTCTTTGCCATCATAAAAAAGATGCTATAAATATTTTTGTACATACAGGTCCTTTTCCTTTTTGTTTTTATCTCTTTAGGATACAGACCTAGTAATGGTATTGCTGGGTGAAAGGGTATGCATGGTTTTATAACCCTTTGGACATAGTTCCAAATTGCTTTCCACAATGGCTGGACCAATTCACAACTCCACCAACAATACATTAGTTTCTCAGTCTTCCCATATCCCTGCCAGCATCTATGTTCCTTTTCTGTCATGTTAGCCAATTTGATATGTGTGTGGTGGAACCTCAGAGTTATTTTAATTTGTATTTCTCTAATAAATAGTGAATTAGAGCATTTTTTCATATGACTATGTATAACTTACTTAATTTGTCTGAAAACTGCCTGTTCATATCCTTTGATCATTTATATCAATTGAGGAATGGCTCTTAGTTTTATAAATTTGATTTAGTTTTCTATATATTTGAGAAATGAGGCCTTTATCAGAGAAAATTACTATAATTTTTTCACAGCTATGATTATCCTTTCTCCTACTTTCCCCCATTTACCCTATTATGTCTCTCTTTTTACCCTATCCATCCTCAAAAGTATTTTGCTTCTGACTACCACCTTCCCCTATTCACTCTCCCTTTTAACTTTGCCTTTCCCCCCTTCCCCTATTTCCTTTCCCTCCTGCTTTCCTTTAGGGTAAGATAGATTTCTATAGCAATCTGAGTGTGTGTTATTCCTTCTTTGATCCAGTTTTGATGAGAATAAGGTTCAAGCACTTCCCCTTACCTCCCCCATCTTTCCCTGTGCTGTAAAAGCTCTTTCATACTTCTTTTATGTGAGATAGTTAACCCTATTCTGCCTCTTCCTTTCCCTTCTCCCAGTCCATTCCTCTTTCTCACCTATTAATTTTATTTTTTAGGTATGATTCCCTCGTATTAAACTAATAGCCATATCTTCTATCTATGTATATTCTTTCCAACTGTCCTCATAATGATGAAGTTCTTAGGAGTTACAAGTATCTTCTTCCCATGTAGGAATGTAAACAATTTAACCTTATTGAATACATAATGATTTCCCTTTCCTGTTTGCCTTTTTAAGCTTCTCTTGAAGCATATTATACTTGAAAGTCAAGTTTTCTTTTCAGTGCCGGTCTTTTCATCAGGAATTCTTGAAAATCCTTTATTTCATTGACCATTCATTTTTTTTTCTTCTGAAGGATAATACTCAGTTTTGCTTGCTAGGAGATTCTTGGTTATAATCCTAGCTCCTTTGCCCTCTAGAATATCACATTCTAAGCTAGGGGTGGGGAACCTGCAGCCTCAAGGATGCATATAGCCTTGCTAGGTCTGTGGGTACAGTCTTTTGATAGAGTCCAAATTTTACAAGACAAATCCTTGTGTTAAGGGGATTTGTTCTGTAAAGTTTGGATTCAGTCAAAGGGCTGCGGTGAAGGACCTAGAGGCCACATGTGGCCTCAAGGCTGCAGGTTCCCCACCTCTGTTCTAAGCCCTCTGATCCTTTAATGTAGAAGCTTCTAAATCTTGTGTTATTCTGACTGTGGCTCCCTGATATTTAAATTGTTTCTTCCTAGTTGTTTGAAATATTTTCTTCTTGATGCAGGAGCTTTGGAATTTGCTATAATATTCCTGGGAGTTTTCATTATTGGATTTCTTTTAGGAAGTGATCAATAGACCTTTTTAATTTCTATTATATCCTCTGGTTCTAGAATATCAGGACAGTTTTCCTTGATAATTTCTTGAAAGATGATGTCTAGGCTCTTTTTTTGATCATGGCTTTCAGGTAGTCCAATAATTCTCAGATTATCTCTCCTTAATCCATTTTCCAGGTCAGTTGTTTTTCCAGTCAGATATTTCACACTTACTTCTATTTTTTCATTCTTTTGATTTTGTTTTATTGTTTCTTTATGAAATTATTAACTTTCACTTGCCTGATTCTAATTTTTAAGGAATTATTTTCTTCAGTGAGCTTTTATACCTCCTTTTCCATCTGGCCAATTCTGCTTTTTAAGGAGTTCTTCTCTTCAGTGGATTTTTGTGTCTTTTTTTCACCATTTGTTCTAGTCTGTTTTTAAAGCATTATTTTCTTTAGTATTTTTTGTGCCCCATTTACCAAGCTGTTGATTTCTTTTTTCATGATTTTCTTGCATCACTCTAATTTCTTTTCCCAATTTTTTTCTGTTCCTTTTTGATTTTCAAAATCCTTTTTGAGCTCCTCCATGGCCTGAGACAATTCACATTTTTCTCTGAGGCTTTAGATGCAGCAGTTTTGACTTAGTTATCTTCTTTTGAGTTTGTGTTTTGATCTTCTCTGTCACTATAGTAACTTTCTATGGTCAGGTTTATTTCCAGCCTTTTTTCTTGACTTTTGCCTTTATGTATTAAAGTTATGCTCTGCCCCCAGGGTCGAAGGGGTACTTTCCCAAGCTTCAAGTTTTTAAAGCAGCTATTTTGTGGAGGTCTGAAGGTTTTCAGTTCTTCCAAGGTGTTATGATCTAAGGAGAAGTGTGTTAACTACTCTTCTGGCCTGCGCTCTAAGTTTGTGAGTGACCACAATTTTTTGCCCTGGAACTGTGACCAGGGTCCCATTCCCCTGTGGCTGTATGATCTGGTGTGCTAGTGCTCCTTCTTGACCTTGGACTGGGACCCAGGACTAAGTCTCAGATCCATGTATGGGCAATGCAATAGAGTCCTGCACCCCCTGACAGTAAAAGGATCTGGAATCTGGAATCTCCTTTTGACCAGTCCAACCCCTTTGCCATCTGTGGGCTGAGAGGTTTGGAAGCCTCCACTGCAGCTGCTGCTTCAGTTACCCCCAAAGCCTGCTGCAAGTTTGCTGGGATGAAGCCTGTGTTGATGCAGCTTGCATTGGAGCTGGACTGTATTCCACTCTCACCCAGTGTGACAGATTTTTCTTGCCTTCCTTCTGATTTGTCTTGGGCTGGAAAATTGTTTCACCTAATCCTTTTGTAGGTTCTGCTGCTCCAGAATTCTTTTGAGGCATTATTTAAAGTTATTTGGAGAGGAATTAGGGAGAGCTTAGGCAAGTCCCTGCCTTTTCTCTACCATCTGGGCCCTACATGCAGTATTATTCATTTAAAACTAAGTCATTATGTGGTCCTCGGGGATCCTTACATATGGATAAATGGTTCCTGATACTTTTTGAGTTTGACAAAACTGATGTGCTGGATCAGGCATTAGGAAGCTATAAGTTCAAATATCATCTTTAACAAAAACTAGTTATGTGACCATGTACAAATCATCTAATCTTTCTGTGTCACAGGCAACTTTATGAGACTTGTCTACTGTGTTATAGATGGGTTTCATTTCCCTCCTAATTTCATTACTTTTTCTTTGGTGGCTTCCAAATTCCCAAATACTTTATATTGCTAAACTAATTTATCTGACTATTGTAAAGATTAAGGAAATTAAAAAAATTTCTGAAGTCTTAAGAGGAAATACTAATCTGCAGTTTAAAAAACATTCTTTTGATGGGACACTAACTATTACAATACTTAATATTTTCATTGTATTTCATTTTAGGATCTTAAGTATACTTTTAATTTTTCAGAGCTCAGCTCTATGAGGTGACTTTGGGACAAATAATTTCTTTTAATTTGGACAACTTTTGTGACTTAGTTTACCCATTAGCCAATCACTAGTTTATACACAAGATTTGTTGCAAATCACACTCCATATATTAGTATAATATCTAAAAATTAATTAATATTCTTGGCATTACAAATCTGCTTATTGGGCAGATCTGTCCAATGAATTTTTTTTACTCCTGCCATGCTGCAGACTCATATCTTGCTTTATTTTCTATGGTCATTCAAGGAAAACTTTTAGTCTTTAGTTTTATTTCTAAATGTAGTGAATAGGTACAGTGTCACTGACTGGAGATTCTGTCACTAGAAGTCAAGGATACTTGAAGATTTTTAACAATTTAAAGACATTTGTTGAATACCAGTGTATGTCATAAGGCAGGGAAGGCCCTGGAGAAAGAAGACTGTTGTTTTGAATATCTCCCATTGGACAGGAAGTGGAAATATGATAAAATAGATAGATGTCATCTATTCCTGTGGTGTATGTATAGCTACATGTTTGACTTATGTTGAGATGAAGGAAGTATTCACAAATATCATCCTTTCCAGAAGTAATTGGCAGTTTTCCCATTGATCAATTACATTCTTGTCTCAGACATTCATTGTGATGACTTGACTCATTTGGGTGAGGTAATGTGTTTAGGATTTTGATGCTATCACCTAAATTATAACTGCGGTACCTCAACTATCCTTATTGTTACTATTTGTTTTAATAATGGAGTTTTAGTTGGCAAAATGCCTCTTGTAAACATGTGAGGCAATGGAAAGATCATTGGGGTCAGCAGACCTGGATTCAAATCCTGGCTTTGTGTCATCATAGGCAAGTCATCTGATTTTTCTGAGTATTAGTTTCTCACACTATCTCATTGACATAGGGTACGTAAAGCATGTTGAAACCATAAAGCACCATAGGAATGTGAGCCATAGTAGTAATAACTGAAAGGAGGAGAAGAGCACACTAAATTGCCTTTGGAAAATTATAGGTTTATTTTAATTACCCCAAATTTTCCTAAGAAATGAAGGCACATCTTTTTTTTTTTTTTACACAGTATTGCTTTTCCAGCGATATTGTGTGATAAATTGTTGCTGTTGTTCATCCTTCATTTTTGAAGAGGACCAGTGGCATTATAGAGGAGAGGTATACTGGAGTCACTGCCATTGTTAAATTTTCAGTATGAGCGTTCATATTTCAGAAATTAGCAAATGCTACAGATCAGGGCTTGGTTTATTGTTTTGTTTATTTCTAGACTTAAGAAAATGATAGAAAATGTTAATAAGGTAGATTAAATTTAAAAGTATTTCATCCGACATTTTTCCTCCAGAGAGCTAGCTGCTAAACATTTACCAGCACATGACTGGGTATGAGTCATAGAATAGTAGTCTTTGAAGAAATGAAGCTGAGGATCACCCAGAGGCCAATGGAGAGGCACATGGTGGGCATATTGTAAACAAAGAATTATGCAGAGAATCACTGTCAGTCAATCAGATTAAGCACTTACTATACTTCAGGCACTGTGCTAAGACCAGGAGTCACAAAGACAAGGAACTCACATTCTAATGGAGGTGACAACATGTACATATAAAGGTATACACAAGACAAATACAAACCTGGATTCAGAACAGGCCATTAAATTGGACAATTAAAAGGTCACTGATGACTTTGGAGAGAGCACAGATGTTGTTCCATTGAATGATGAAGTTGGAAACCAGATTGTATGGGGTTAATAAGAGAGTGAGAAGATAAGAAGAGGAGTCATCGAATGTAGATGGCTTTTGTAAGAAGTCTGGTTGAGGAAGGGAGCAGAAACATAGGAAGATAACCAACAGGGATGGTTGGTTCAAATGAAAGGTATTTTTAAGGATTGAGGAGATCTGGGCATGTTTGTAGGAAACAGGGAAGGACTTTAACCAAGCTTACCCACAATTAACCAGGGAATTAACCAAAGAATAATTAAAGACAAGCTACTGACGATATTCATGTCACATTTGGAAGAAAAACATCCCAAGGGTAGCAGTAAAGCCTATGTTTGTTGTACCTATTTTATCTTATTTTCTTGGAATTATGAAATGTATCAATATCATCCTTGAAGTCATTGTAGGGAGCATTTTACTGTTATTGACAAAGTTATCATGTATATCATCCAAAAGTTTCTCCTGGATACTTCCTCTTATCCCATGAAGACAATGGAAGGGAAGTAACTAAAATCCACAATGCCTATACTTCCCAGATTGCAAAAGAAAGAATGTCTTCTTCAGGAAGGTCTTCGACTGCAATGAATTGGTCAATTAAAAGCATTTCACTTTTTTAAAGTAAATTTATTTTTTATTTTTAGTTTACAACACTCAGTTCCATAAGTTTTGGGGTTCCAAATTTTCTCTGCCTCCCTCTCCTCCCCACTTCCCCCTAAGATGGCATGTAATCCAATGTAGGTTCTACATATACCTTCACATTGAACATAGTTACGTAGTAGTCCAGTTGTAAAGAAGAATTATAACCAATGGAATGAATCATGAGAAAGAAGAAATGAAACCATAATTCTTTCTCTGGACATACATAGCTTTTTCCATCATGAGTCTTTTGGAGCTGTCTTTGAACCTCGCATTGATGAGAGGATCCAAGTATATCAAAGTTAGTCCTTATAGAAATGGTGTGTCTGTAATTGTGTATAATAATCTCCTGGTTCTGCTCCTTTTACTCAGCATCAGTTCATATAAGTCTTTCCAGGTTGTAATGAAGTCTGTCTGCTCCTCATTTCTTATAGCACAATAGTATTGCATTACATTCATATAACACAATTTGTTTAGCCATTCCCCAATTGATGGGCATCCCCTTGATTTCCAATTCTTTGCCACCACAAACAGAGCTGCTATAAATACTTTTGTACATACTGGTCCATTTCCCACTTGTGTGATCTCTTTGGGATACAGCCCTAGAAGTGGTATTGCTGGGCCAAAGGGTATGCACATTTTTATAGGCCTTTGGGCACAGTTCCAAATTACTCTCCAGAATGACTGGATTAGTTTACAACTCCACCAACAACATAATAATGTTCCAATTTCCTCACATCCTCTCCAGCATTTATTATTTTCCCATTTTGTCATGTTAGCCAATCTGACAGGAGATATGTGGTACTTAAGAATTGTTTTGATTTGCATTTCTCAAATCAATAGTGATTTAGAGCATGTTTTCATATGACTACAGATATCTTTAATTTCTTCCTCTGAAAACTGCCTGTTCATATCCTTTGACCATTTCTCAATTGGGGAATGACCTGCATTCCCATAAATTTGACTCAGTTCCCTGTATATTTTAAATATGAAGCCGTTATAAGAGATACTGGTTGTAAAGATTCTTTCCCAATTTTTCTGCTTCCCTCCTAATCTTTGTTGCATTGGCTCTATTTGTACAAAAACTTTTCAATTTAACATAATCAAAATTAAAGGATATCACTTTTATGCCCCTAAAATTTAGTAAGATGGAGTGCATATTTTCCAAGCAGAAAATATAAAAATAACAGCATTAATTCTCAAACATGGAAACAGAGTGCACCCTGGTATCATTGTGGAGCCAAGATGCCAAAGACACAATTCTGTCTGATTCATGGCTAAAGGAAAGCTATTGTGGCTGGAGGTGTGATGGGGTGCTGATAAATTTGTTGCAGTGATTTTGATCAGTACAATCACCACTAAGAACAGTTTGATAGATGATAGGGAAAATTATTGTTGCTATGGATCATATCAAAGAGCAGAATGTTATTGAGGTTATACCTCAGCAATTATGCCTCAGGTAGGGGTGAGGGTAGGATGAAGGCACTGGCCTTCTTAAGTATGAACTAAAGGTATATTTAGAGGAAATGGAGAGCATTTGAGAGTCCCCTGGAGAGTAGGGTCTTTTTTGCCTTTCTCTGTGTCCCAGTAATTAACACAGTGCTTGACATTTAATAGGCACTTAATAAGTACTTATTGATTGGCAGAATGACAGTGACAAGATGTACTAAGGTTCCTACTCACAGTTCAGCAGACTGTGGTTAGTAGACTGTATGGTCAGCTTTCAAAGCGGTAGGACTTATTGATATAACTGGTTGACTCAGAAATGGCCTAAAAACCAACCCAGAAAAAACAAGCAAGTGAGTGGCCCTGGCCAAGGAAGTAAAACAAATGCGAAAACTGGACACCATCAAAGTAAAACCAATCTATTCTTTTGTCAAAGAGACTGATTTCACAAATATGAGTTGGCTAACTTACATAGCTGTGGATCTATTATGTTTTGGCAAGAATTCAGAAAGCCCTACTCCTAAATACTTGCCATATCATTGGGAGTTTTCTTTCCCAACAACAGATTACTTAAATATTCTTATGTAGTGTTTGTAATGAATCTGCTATGAGATGCCCTCAAATATATATGAGTCATAAAAGTAATAGTAGTCATGTCTTCATTTTCAATGTTGCCGAATGCTTTACTTCCAAGGGTAGTGGTTGTTGTTACTGAGTTGTTTTAGTCATGTCCCTCTCAGAGATTCTGGAGTGGTTTGCCATTTCCTTCTCCAGCTCATTTTACAGATGAGGAAACTGAGGCAAACGGGGTTAAGTCACTTGTCCAAGATCACACCACTAGCAACTATCTGAAGCCAGATTGGAACTCATGAGGATGAATCTTCTTGACTTTAGGCTTGTCATTCTAACCACTTTGCTACCTAGCTGCGCCATACTTCCAAGGGGGCTTAATCCAATTCATAGTCCTTGTCTCTATCTACACAGTTCCTCTATGAGAGAGGTCTTGGGATGTTATTTCCATTTTGGATAGAAAAATAGAGACAACAAAAATTTTAATGAACTATTTGACACATTTATCCTGTATAGCATCAGTGTAGGCATAATATGGTGTCAGTTTAGATTAGTAATAAAATACTTTGTAGCACTATGTAGATTTGTACAAATGCAAATATGCTAAGCAAAGTGTAGCATCTTTTTAGTCTGCAAAATTGCCCATTTGATCACACATTTTGCAGGTTCCCATAGGAATGGCAGTGAACATCGTCATTCATTAATGATTGATCAGAATATATGAATTGCATCTTTCTAGGGTTCGGAGGATAGAGTTTATAAAAACCATTAGAAACATTATTAATTTATTATTGAGTTTTTTCCAAAATAAAAGTTCACTGTTTAAGGGTCTAGGTTGCTTCAGATGGGGTGTAAAATCTCATGAAGTCATTGGAGATGAGAGAAGAGTTGGGTTCTCTTAGTAATTCCATAATTGGTATGGAAATGTTGACATGCCTGGGTACCCAAGATTTTTAGTCTGATCCAGCCCTATCCAAGTTTTCCGTGACTTGGAATGATTGTTTTGATCTTAGAGGGGCTGTTGTGGTCTGTTGCTCGAGTTTTGTTTTGTCAAGTTTTCTTCTGGTGCAAATTAACATTCTGGCATCAATGAGAATGTCCAGTAGCTTCATGACCATTTTTGCAGACACTACATAGTTTAGTTACCTCATTGTCCTAAGCATCCTTCTGTTGAAAAAAGTTCTGCATCAGCCCTCACCTTTTTGTGTACTTGATTGACTTTTTCTGAGAAAGGTGACCCTGAAAAGATACAGGAAACTGAAATGTCCAACCTTTTCTTAGAAGAATTCTCTACTGAGTGGAGTGATTAATGAGATTTAAAATTCTCATTAACTTGCATCCTTCAGGTAGCTAGTGGGATCCTATACATAAAGAATTTGGATTATGATTGTTTTTAAACTGCCACAGTTTCAACCTCATCCATTATTTATCACAAGTGCATTTAAGATATCAAGAAATAGTATTGGGAACTGAACTTGTGACTTCGTTGGTATAGAGCATCCTCAGATGAGGAAGCTCTGTCTTCCAATACATATCAGTACCTTCTATGCACCTTGTAGTCTGAGAGAGTTACATGGGGCACAGTGAAGTTAATTGACTTGGCCAGATTCCCACCGCATCTGTCTCACACATCTGTTGACAGATGTGTGGCTTAACTTAGATCTTCTTGTCTCTGAGACCAGCCCTTCCTCTACTGGACCATGCTGCCTTACAAGACACCAAGAGGCACTTTCATTCAAGCTTACTAGAATTGTAAATTTTGTGAGGGCAGAAACCCCATGGTATCTAATCTTTGTATGTTTCCTCAGGGTTTATTAGCAAGATATTTCATATCTGTTTCTTATTTTTGCAGTTACTTTGACCAGCCCTCTCCAGGTGGGCAACAGTAAATAAAACAGTTAGAACATAATAAACTTAATATTGAACATGCGGGTATACTCAACTAATTTCAATCCTACAAGGAGCCATGATTTCATCAGTGTGTCTGTTATTTCCATTGAGGCAGATTGCATCCTCTCCTTGCTTTATGAATTAGTGTGACTCTCAAAATTAGTCTACTGGCCCTGAGCTTCTTCCACCTTAGCTAGTCTGGTCCTTCATTGACAGGCTGAATTCCCTTCTGGTCTTTTCATCTTAGTCTCTGTAAGAACTCGCACTCTGATGGCGTAACTTTTTAAGGACTCAGGGGTCACCTTTAAGCATCGGAGTAGAACCATAATGGAGGGTGTTCACTGTATACTGGTAAAATGGACTAGCTGGTTATCTGTTAATCTGAATCTCATCTGATTTAAACTAAGCCTTAGCAGCTAAGATTTTAAGATGGTCACATAAGAAGATGCCAGATGCAAAAGGATTGCTATCACTGGCCACAAAGGCACAAGGTCAGAGGAACATGCCTGTGTGTGCCAGATATGATCATCTAAGCAGGGTGTCTGCACCCTATTCCTCCTCTTGTAATGAGAAACATGGGATTTTCTTTTCTTGGGGCTGTACATTGAAATGATTTCTTAGTTTGTGAGTATTAAAAATATACAACTATTTATGAATTTGTACCTATGAGTCATAGCAAAACAGCCCCTCAGGACAAGCTATCTTTTTTATTTAATGTGTCTCTTGCTTCTTTCCTTCTTTACTCCAGCCTGTCTCTATTTGCTGACATCTTTACAGCTCACTGACAGTGACCTGAGCTCTCATACTCCAAAGTGGTAGTGGGATGAAGTAGGGTGGGGAACCCTTGTAAATTAATAAAATCATCAGATGAACTTTCTCTGCCATAGACAGGGGGTACCTGGATGTAAAATCAATTATATATTTTTGTTAGAAATTATAATGAAGTAATTTTTTTTAGGTTCTCAAGGTGTCAAAAGAGGCTACCAGCTTCTACATTGCCTTGTTGAAGAGGAGAAGCCAAAGACTTCATTCAATATAGATTTGATGCATTATAAAATTTTTTTCTTAATCTAAGCAAAAAGAATTTGAGGAATAGAAATGCATTATTTCATGAATTTCAGTTTTCTTACATTCTTAAGCTTAAATTGTTAAAAAAAAATGTCTTTGACTAGAATTCATAGAAAGGTATATGTATCATATATAGCCAAGTGAATTCTAATACCACCCCCCTCTGCGGGAAATGCTGCCTTTAGGATTCCTTGGTGTCACCAATTATGTTACACTTTGAATTAATCAGATAAAATATTGGAAAATGTCCCCAAAAAGCCACTCATCCTCTTCTGATGTATCTAAGAAAAATGCTAGCTAACATGCCTTCCGTATGGTCAGCAATGTGCAGTGGGCTGAGGCGATCCGGTCTCCGTCCACAAGCTCTTTACAATTCAGCTGATAGTAGACTGGATGTAAATAATGAAAGCCTTCAGAAGGCATCAATTTTCTGCATTTGTTTTTTGGTAAACTTAAAGGGCATGAAGAATATTTGGTAGATTTTGCCTTTACCCCAATGAGAATTCACATTTATTTTCAGTACCAGGATCATTGAAATTCTTACCAATGTAAGCTGAAATTCTGTGAATTCAGTGATTTTTCCATTAGCTTATTTTCAGTATTCAAATGATCAAGTGACTTTTGGTGAGTTGTAAGCCAGAAAATAAATGAGTAAGTGTGTGTGTGTGTGTGTGTGTGTGTGTGTGTGTGTGTGTGTGTATGTATAGGTACACACATACATATATATATATATATATATATATTTAAAATTTCAAATATCCTTTTAAGCTTTTAGAACACTTGGAAATTATCCAGCTTTCTAGATTTGGGAGGTACTCTTCACTATGTGAACTAGGGAAAAATAATGACTTTGGGAATGAGACTATATGTGCAAAGTTTGATTCTGGAATGATTTGAACAGAATGAACATAATGAATATGGTAAGACCCATAATTATCATGCTTCTGATAAGAGGGGTTTCCAGGTAAAGAATATCAACCAAAGGAAAGTCACATAACTCAAAGCCACTGAGCATGAAACTTGGAGCTTTCTTAGGGTTTATTTTCTCCATGTGATTTACCAGCACATTGCTTTCTGGTTATTATAATGGGGGTCTTGGGTTGGAATTTAGACATGTTATCTCATTATCTCATTATCCCTTGGGATGCTAACTCTTCTGTCACATTTTTTTTCCCCATTTGGAGTCAGAGAACGTTAGAGTTGGAAAAAGAACTTAGAAATAATTTAGTTCAAGTTTCTCTTTATACAAATCTGGGAACTAAGACCCAAAGATACAACTAGGATAGGGTTAATGGAGATCTGTTGAGGAGACAGAAACTTAGAAGGTGCTTATAGCACTTACACTCTTTCTATAGCATATAAATGACTGACTTTAGTTAGCAAGAATAATTAGTAAAACTAATAAGCTACCAGATGCCATATTTTTGGTGACTATACCTTAGGTGAATACTTCCTTGGGCCCTCCTCTCCTGCCATGTTGGCCTTCCCAGCAATGGTTCTGTACTGATACTGGGTCTTCTTATCTGGGAGCTCAAGTTCCCTCTTTCCCATGGAGTGGTGTCCCTCTACAGGGCTCTCCTTTTCAAGTGAATTTTTCTTAAGAAAAAATTGATTTGAGGGTGCAGATCTTTCTGCTTGCCTTGAGTAGCAAAATTGCTAATTGTTGCTCTGTCTAGAGAAGTTAAGGAGTTAACTAAGGGAATATATTGACAGTGGCAGAATTCAGACTAGAATTCAGTCCTTGTTACTCTTTTCAGGATACCACTGGATCCTAACTTTTTCTACTATCACTTCAACTTGTTGCTCAGTACTTATGGGTAGGTCCAGGTTATTAGGGCCTATAGGAATTACAGAGCCATCCTGGAAATTTGGGTCAAGATTGCTTGTAGTACGTCAAGCTTTAAAAGGGAATCACCTCAAGGCCTAGATAAGATATTGTCTGACCTAGGGGATTCCAGAATGCAGCTTCAGTTTTTCCAGGGCTTGGGCAGCAGTATGAAAGTAATTATTTGTACATACAAGGCCATAGGAAGAGAGATTATTAGGAAATTGAAATTCAGATATTCCCCAGTAAGAAACTATAAATTACTAGTTAATAATTTAGCTGTCTTTGAAGAAATAGGAAGGGAGGTTCTTCATTCTCTGTTTTAGGTTCTTGCCTATCTGAAGCCAGTTAAATTAGATTGGACTGGAAATTTTGATAAGTCTGATTCATGGGGGACTATCTGAGTATGAGAATGGAGAGAATCAGTCTTTCTAGGCCTCCGTTCTGCAGCTTTTGCTAGAGGGAAAAGCTGCTGCTGAGTTTTTTTGGTAAGGCCTAGCTGTTTGTGGTTTTAAGCGATATACCTTCTGCCTCTCTCCCACTGTTTCTAAGCAGATATTGAAATTATTTAATTACATCTATTTGAATGGGAACATCTACTTATGCATAAATTATGCAAATATATGCCGATCATGCAAATACTAGTTGACTTCAGTAGTCTCAGAGCTGTCCTACAATATATTCCACTCATCACTCTGTTTCCACAGTTGACTGATATATGACCTTTTTTTCTTAGAGTAAATCATGGGAGGTAGCATGTGCAGTACTGTAGAAAGAGAAGTAACTAGATAGGTAGAGGACTTCCATTCAAATCTCAGCTTTCTCCCAAACTGCCCGGATCATCTGGAATGGCTACTGCCCTTTCTGGGACTTGGTTTCCTCATATGCAGAATGGGGGAGTGGAGCTTCTTCATTCCTCAGTTGTATTCCAATCCTAACTTTCATGATTTTCAGCATCAACCTCTCAGTATCACTATTTGTGTACCTTATACCTGTCTATATCTACACCTGTATTTCTATATCTATATCTGCACCTGTACCTATAGATCTATACCTATATCATCTATATCTATACCTAGATATCTATACCTGTACCTATATCTTTATCTCTGTATCTACATATATATTGATATCATTATCTACATCATATATATCATATACCTGCATTTGTAACAGTCACTCTCAATATCATCATCTCTCCCCTCTCTGTCTCTCTCTTTAGATATACGCATGTATGTATATGTATGTGTGTGTGTGTATATATATACATATGTATATGTGGAGATATATAAATATTATATGCATACCTATACAGAGACATGCATGTATATATGTGTATGTACGTGTATATGTGTGTATATATGTATATATATCTATATTTATATTTGTCTATACATCCTTTTGCTTTCAGACTTTTTTCTTAGATGTTGCCATCCTTGTTTTATATCCAAGGCTATCATTTATCGATGATGCTGTTAGAAGTGATGTATGCTTCTATCTGTATGTCTTCTGGGAGACAGGTCTTTGCCAGTCTTATGGTCTGTCAGGGAATTCATTTACCATAAATTCAGTGATATGTCTCTTTAAATAGAAGCTAAATTATTTCTAATGAAGGTTGGACTGGCAGATCGTTTCAATGGTTCTTTCTAACCTCAAGCGACTTCAATTCAATATTGTAAAGTAAGAATGGACATAGGTAGTTTCTTGCACATGAAAGGGGTTACTTCAGAGTGGCTATTATTTTATAATAACTAAAGATTCCTAACATACATTAGTGGGCAGAGGCCCTTTGAGGTAGCTCTGGGGCCTGTAGAATCCACCAGTTCTGAGAGAAGGTGTCAATTGTCTTGTTGCATATCCCACTGAGATTAGATTTTAAGGAGTCAGATTAAGGATGGGCCAGATATAGGCATAACTGCCTAATCTCTAGGAGCAGGGCTGTGTGTGTGTGTGTGTGTGTGTGTATCGATATTATGTGATCAGGTTATTTTGATGTATTGGTAAGAACCTGTCTGAAACCTCTGTAGCTCATGTTTCTCATTGACTCTTGTGAATTTTAAGGGATTTTGTCATCTAAAATATGTGCTGTTAGTATATTATGCTAACATTTATATTATTCATATATATTTTGTGATGTAATATAGTATTTATATTCTTACTTTTATATTATTTATATTGTATATATCACATATACATAATAATTTTATATTACATTTATAGTATAAAAGAATTCATTCAGTATAGGAACAACACAATGTGGAAAGAGTGCTGGTTTTGGAGTCACAGGAGCTAGGTTCAGATACCACTTTTGGCACTGCCTATGTGACCTTGGCCATGACACTTAACCTTCCCAGGCCTTGGTTTCCCATCTTTTAAATGAGGATATTAGACTACGTGGTCTCTTAGGCCCTTTCCAGTTTCAGAGTTATGATCTATTTCAAATCAAAACAACGAATATTTGCAAGTGCTGTGCTAAGCACTGGAGATACAAAGAAAACCCAGGAGATACAAAAAACTGGAGATAAGAAGATACAAACTCAGTCCTTGCCTTCGAGGAGCTCACTCTCTAACTTACTTTTCTCATGAGGAGGGCCTGGAAAGGGGTGGAGGGAAAGTGAAGGTCACAGAGGAGTCTAGGATATTTTGCTCCGTGGAACTAGTCGCTACCTACCACACATACCTCCAAAACCTGCCCAAGACTGACAACTGTTTCTTCAGGTTTAGTGCTGCAAACTGCCTGTACACAGCCCCTGCCTCCCTGCCCAGAGAGCTTGAGATTATAAGGAAAGATGCGAAGCCTTGGGCCTCCCAAAGATTTTAAGGTCAATTCAACTTTGTTAGCAAATCTCTTTGTAAAACTATGGAAAATAGTTTTAATTAATAAATATTTCCCTAGTTTGTAAAAAAAGCCTACCTATATACATAGTTGTATATAACTATGTAGCATATATTCATAGATGTTAGTATGTATTTACATATAGTATAGTGATTTGCATTCACAGATAGATACAGAATAAATTGGACATAATCTCAGAGGAAGGCATGGTGAGGGGAGTAGGGGAAGAGAGTTGGGAGTGGGAAAGCCTTCTTGAAGAAGGTAGAATTTGGCTTTAAAGGGAGCCAGGGAATCCAGGAGGCGGAGATGAGAAGGGGAAGCATTTTAGGCATGGGGGACAACCAGTGAAAAACTATAGAGGCAAGGGATGAAGTATAGTATACAAGGAACAGCAAAAAGACAGTGTTTCTGGATTATGCGTGCATGGGGGAGGGGTATAGTGCAAGAAGACTGGAAAGACAGGAGGGGTCAGATAAAAGCCACAGAGATTTTTACATTGGCTCTTGAAGGTAAAATGGAGCTCCTAGAGTTTATCAAGTTAGGGGTGTGTGTGGTATATGTGACACAATCAGACTTGGGCTTTAGGAAGATCCATCTGACAGCTAGGTGCAGGGTGGATTGAAGTGGGGAGCAATTTTAGGCAGGGAAGCTAAGCAGAAGGCTATTTCAGTAGTCCAGGTGTGAGGTCCAGGAGTCTATATCAGGGAGGTGGCTGTGTGAGTGAAGAGAAGGGATTGAATACAAAAGTTGTGAAAGATATTTCAGTGGTGTTCAGATAGAAATAATCCTGGCAAAAGCCATTATGACGCTGTTATTACTTTATATTCAGTGTTCCTTTATTTTATCTATCTATCTACCTGTCTATCTATCTATCTATCTATCACTATTATTTTGTCAAATGGAAAACAGTACATCACCACAATCTAACATGGAACCTTTACAATTTGATAGTACTTACAGAAGCTTCTTCTCTGTTAGAATAATCTTTGGTAACCCGGGATTGACACCATACCCAGAGGTAGCATTGTAATGGTATTATACATATGTACACATTATAATTTATAAGCTTCAAAAATCTGTGAAAGTGACATGAATTTTAAATACCATGAAAGGCCATTTAGTAATTTAGAACATTTATCGACAAAGTCAAAAAATATAATGCTGATTTTTGCTGAGCCTGGAGTCAGGAAGACTTTATCTTCCTGAGTTCAAAATCTGGCCTCAGACCCTTACTAGCTATGTGACCCTGAACAAGTCACTTAATCTTGTTCGCCTCAGTTTCCTCATCTGTAAAATGAGCTGGAGAAGGAAATGGTAAACCACTCTAGTATCTTTGCCAAGAAAACACCAAATGGGATCACCAAGAGTCCAACATGACTGAAATGACTGAACAGCAATCACATGGGCCTCCAGTGAAGGGTGAGTGTGGTTATGGTTGGCTTAAGACATAGCATCCTTTTTCTGCTCTTGATGGATTCATATGGTGAAGTTTTGAGCTAGGGGATGAGTTACTTCTATCTAGAAATGTATATTCGTGTGGGGCTTTCTCAGTGAGTGGCTTCTGCTTGGATACTAGGAGCAATTGCAACAGGCAGTGTGGCTGATTAAATCTTTGCAATCAGTGAGAATTCCCTCAACTAGAACATGAGGACAGTAATGATTAGCACCATCACTGTTGCTGCTACCACTGCTACTACTACTGTCAGCTAGCATTTATATAGCAATTTAAGGTTTGCTAAATGTTTTACATTTATTAGCTCATGATCCTCTTAGTAACCTTTTGAGGTAGGTGTATTATCCTCTCCATTTTAAGATGAAGAAACTGAGGTTGTGACAGAGTTTAAACCAGTTAGTCAATCGGCATTTATCAGCACCTACTACGTGCCTGGTACTGTGCTAAGCACGGAGGATACAAAATGAGACAAAAGACTATCCTTGTCCTCAAGGAACTGACAGTCGAATGGGTGAGACAATAAGCAAACAAATATGTACAAATAAGCTGTAGATGGGATAAACAGGAGATGATTAAGAATCAAGAGGATTAGGAAAGGCTTCCTAGAAGGCTAGATTTTAGTTGGGGCTTGATGGAGGTAAGCCAGGAGATGGGGATGAGGAGGGAGAGCATTCCAGGCATGGGGGACAGCCAGAGAAAATGCCCGGAGCTGAGAGATGGTAGAATGGTAAGGAAGCTGTGTCACTGGATCAAAGAATAAATGAAAGAGAATAAGGTGTAAGAAGACTGGAAAGGTAGAGAGGAGGTGGGGCTAGGTTATGAAGGGCTTCCAATGCCAAAGGATTTTATATTTGATCCTTGATGTGATAGGGAGCCACTGGAGTTTATTGATTAGGAGGTTGAAACAGTCAGAAAATCACTTTGGCAGCTCAATGGAGGATGGATTGGAGTAGGGAGAGACTTGTGGTAGGCTGATCAACCAGAAGGCTATTGCAATAATCTAGACATGAGGTGATGAAAGCCTCTATCAGGGTGGTGGTGGCATCAGAGGACAGAAGGGGGCATATTCGAGAGATGTTACAAAGGTGAAATCAGCGGGCATGGGAACAGATTGGATATGGGGGGAGGTAAGAGATAGTGAGGAGTTGAGGACAACACCTAGGTTTCAAGCCTGGAGGACTGGAAGGATGATAGTGCCCTTGACAGTAATAAGGAAATTTGGAAGAGGGGATAATAATTGCACCTACCTTCCAGGGTTGTTGTGAGGGTAAAATGAGACATTTGTAAAGTGCTTTGCAGAACTTAAAAATGCTATATAATTGCTATTATTATTATTATAAAAGCTGTGTATTAGAAAATTAAATTCATTTTTATTCAGTGCCTACTATGTGTTAGATTCTGATCTAGACAGAGGCAGAAGACATGTGCTCACAAAGTTTAGAGCTAGAAGGGATCTCAGATCATCCTCACACAGATGGAAAACTGAGGCTCTGAGAGGTTATGAATTGTTGAAGGTCATATATCAAATTAAGGACTAGAAAAGGATATCTTGAACTCAAACATGGGCTTGAATTTCATTGTGCTTTTTTGTTAAGTTGTTTTTCTGTCATTTCTGACTCTTTGTGACCCTGTTTGGGGTTTTCCTTAGGAAAGATACTGGAACAGTTTGCCATTTCCTTCTCTTGCTCATTTGACAGATGAAGAAACTGAGGCAAACTGAGTTAAGTGACTTGCCCAGGATCATGCAGCTAGTAAGTGTCTGAGGTAGGATTGGAACTCAGATCTTCCTGACTCCAGACCAGATGCTCTGTCTGCTGTACCACCTAGCTGCCCCCTTCACTGTGCTACATTCCCACTCAATCTTTCTGAATTGAACTCGGGATTTGTTAAGTAGCTATTCTGTGTGTAGCACTGTACTTTATATTCTGGGGAGTAGAAAAGACACTAAACATTGTCTTATTATAAAGTTTAAGACTAATAACAGATTAATTCTTCTTGGTAAGATGTGTTTTGATAAGAATTCGGGGATTCTTAAATATGTTGGAGGCCTCCCCTCTCGTTTTTTTTTAAAGAGATATGTATCTCAAAAATTATAATAAAAGTCAGTGGGAAATATGATTTGATGTTATATCAATGTAATTTTCCTTTATACATAATTTTTAAAGTATATCTAGTACAGAGAGTGGTAAAAAGAAATAGTTATTGTTGAAAAAATGATTTCCTCCGTTAGTAGGTTTAGTTTGGATCAGAAGACCACTTTTTATATTACTCCTCACCTTCACAGCCAGCCTCCTAGAGACATCTACACTCCTCGCCTCCATTCCCATTCACCTAAATTTTTAAAATTTATTTTAATAGGTCAAAATCTGCCTTCTAGCCCTCCTACCCTTGCCCTCCATCCTGAGTACACAAGAAAAACAAAAGCTTTTACAAAAATGTGTAGTCTATAAAAACAAATTTCCACATTGGCCATGTCCAAAAAAAATGTTGCCACATTCTGCATTCTGAGTCCTTCACCTCTCTATCATGAAGCTAGAATGAGATAGAACGCTTGCATCGTTATTCCTCTGGAATTGTAGTTGGTCATTACACTGATAAGAGATTAGCACAATAGTATTCAATTACGTTTATATACCAGAACTTGTTCATCTATTTTTTGGGTACCCCATCAGATTCCAGTTATTTGTCATCTCAAAGAGCTATAAATATTTCTGTGCATCTTTTTTTAGAGTTTGTTTTTCCTCGGACTAATCCCTCCCTTAATCTATCCTCTCTTAGATTCCTCCTCCCCCCTGCTTCTCTTTCTTTCCTATTTTCTGTAGCCAACTCTTTCTCTCTTTCTCTCTCTCTCTCTCTCTCTCTCTCTCTCTCTCTCTCTCCCTCCCTCCCTTCCTCCCCGCTCCCTCTCTCTCCCTCTTTCTCCCTCTTTCTCTTTCCCTGTTTTTGTGTATTTTTTTTAATTTTTAAATTTATTATTTAACATATTTAGTTTTCAGCATTGGTTTTCACAAGAGTTTGAATTACAAATTTTCTCCCCATTTCTACCCTCCCCCCCACTCCAAGATGGCATATATTCTGGTTGCCCTGTTTCCCAGTCAGCCGTCCCCTCTATTATCCCACTCCCCTCCCATCCCCTTTTCCCTTCCTTTCTTGTAGGGCAAGATAAATTTCTACGCCCCATTGCCTGTGTATCTTATTTTCTAGTTGCATGCAAAAACTCTTTTTGTTGTTTTTGTTTTTGAACATCTGTTTTTAAAACTTTGAGTTCCAAATTCTCTCCCCCCTTCCCTTCTCACCCACCCTCCCTAAGAAGTCAAGCAATTCAACATAGGCCACATGTGTATCATTATGTATAACCCTTCCACAATACTCATGTTGTGAAAGACTAACTATGTTTTGCTCTTTCCCAACCCATCCCCCTTTATTGAATTTTCTCCCTTGACCCTGTCCCCTTTCCAAAGTGTTTGTTTTGATTACCTCCACCCCCATCTGCCCTCCCCTCCATCATCCCCTCCTTTTATTATCTTCCTCCCTCTTCTTTCCTGTGGGGTAATATACCCAATTGGGTACATATGGTATTCCCTCCTCAGGCCAAATCTGATGAGAGCAAGGTTCACTCATTCCCCCCTCACCTGCCCTCTCCTCTCCTCCCACAGAACTGCTTCCTGTTGCCACCTTTATGGGAGATAATCCACCCCATCCTATCTCTCCCTATCTCCCTCTCTCAGTATGTTCCTCTCTCATCCCTTAATTTGATTTTATTTCTTTTAGATATCTTCCCTTCATCTTCAACTCACCCTGTGCCTGCTCTCTCTCTCTCTTTTATATACACATACACACACACACACACACACACACACACACACACACATATATATATATATATATATATATATATATATATACATATTCCCTTCAGCTACCCTAATACTGAGGTCTCATGAATCATACATGTTATCTTTCCTTGTAGGAATGTAAACAAAACAGTTCAACTTTAGTAAGTCCTTTGCAATTTCTGTTTCTTGATTACCTTTTCATGCTTCTCTTGATTCTTGTGTTTGAAAGTCAAATTTTCTATTCAGCTCTGGTCTTTTCACTGAGAAAGCTTTAAAGTCCTCTATTTTATTGAAAATCCATGTTTTGCCTTGGAGCATGATACTCAGTTTTGCTGGGTAGGTGATTCTAGGTTTTAATCCTAGCTCCATTGACCTCTGGAATATCGTATTCCAAGCCCTTCGATCTCTTAATGTAGAAGCTGCCAGATCTTCGGTTATTCTGATTGGGTTTCCACAATACTCAAATTGTTTCTTTCTGTCTGCTTGCAGTATTTTCTCCTTGATCTGGGAGCTCTGGAATTTGGCGACAATATTCCTGAGAATTTCTTTTTGGGATCTATTTGAGGAGGCGATCGATGGATTCTTTCAATTTCTATTTTGCCCTGTGGCTCTAGAATATCAGGGCAGTTCTCCTTGATAATTTCTTGAAAGATGATATCTAGGCTCTTTTTTTGATCATGGCTTTCAGGTAGTCCAATAATTTTTAAATTACCTCTCCTGGATCTATTTTCCAGGTCAGTGGTTTTTCCAATGAGATATTTCACATTGTCTTCCATTTTTTCATTCCTTTGGTTCTGTTTTACAATATCTTGATTTCTCATAAAGTCACTATCTTCCACTTGCTCCAATCTAATTTTTAAGGTGGTATTTTCTTCAGTGGTCTTTTGGACCTCCTTTTCCATTTGGCTAATTCTGCCTTTCAAGGCATTCTTCTCCTCATTGGCTTTTTGGAGCTCTTTTGCCATTTGAGTTAGTCTATTTTTTAAGGTGTTGTTTTCTTCAGTGTATTTTTCAGTATTTTTTTGGGTCTCCTTTAGCAAGTCATTGACTTGTTTTTCATGGTTTTCTCACATCCTTCTCATTTCTCTTCCCAATTTTTCCTCTATTTCTCTAACTTGCTTTTCCAAATCCTTTTTGAGCTCTTCCATGGCCTGAGACCAGTTCATGTTTTTCTTGGAGGTTTCTGTTGATGGCTCTTTGACTTTGTTAACTTCTGTCTGTATGTTTTGGTCTTCTTTGTCACCAAAGAAAGAATGCAAAGTCTGAGACTGAATCTGGGCACGTTTTCGCTGCCTGGCCATATTCTCAACCAACTAACTTGACCCTTGAGTTTTTTCAGTGGGGTATGACTGCTTGTAGACTGAAGAGTTCTATGTTCCACGTTTAGGGGGGTGGTGCCAGCTCTGTCACACCAGCACTACTCCTTCCCCAAGAACCTCCAACCCGGACTGGGCTTAGGTCTTCAGCAGGCTGTGCACTCCTGCTCTGATCTGCCACTTAATTCCTCCCACCAGGTGGGCTTGGGGCCAGAAGCAGCAGCAACTGTAGCTGCCCCACCTCCGCTGCCCCAGGGGCTGGAAGCCGAACCGCGAACTCCTTCCACTCCCACAGTTTTTCCCACTAACCTTCTCTGCTGTCTTTGGTGTTTGTGGGTTGAGAAGTCTGGTAACTGCTGCAGCTCACTGATTCAGGGCACTAGGGCCCCCTGTGCCCGGCTCCTGGTCTGGTTGGTCCGAGCCACTCACACTGGGCTCTGCTCCACTCCCAGCTCCCAGCTCCTAGCTCATTGTGGGATAGACCTCACCCAGAGACCATCCAGGCTGTCCTGGACTGGAGCCCTGCTTCCCTCTGCTGTTTTGTGGGTTCTGCAGTTCTAGAATTGGTTCAGAGCCATTTTTTATAGGTTTTTGGAGGGACTCAGCAGGGAGTTCACACTGGTCCCTGCTTTCCAGCCGCCATCTTGTGTTTTTGTGTATTTTTGACTAATTCAGATGGACTTTGATTTGCTCATGGTCACACAGTGAATACATAACAGTTAATATTGAAACTTAGACATGGTGACCCCAAATCCAGTACTCTTACTACTCCTCCACACTGCTTCTCCAGTCATGTTTTTTGGCCTTTTTAATTTGAAGATTCCATGTTTTTTTTTCCTTTTTTGTATGTATATGTCTATAGGCATATATAGATAAAGATATTTACAAACATACATACATTCACCATTTGCCTGTTTTCAGTCCTTCAATCCTTCTCACATTCTCTATGACTTTTCGTGGGTCATTGACAGCAGCTGAGTAGTAACATCTGCCACTTCTTTCATTTTCCTTCTGGGGATTTAGTTTGTTTGGGCCAAGTGACTCAGACTTAGCAAAGATAGGTGCTCTCTTATCATCTCCTCATGGGTCTTGATAATTAGTTCCTTTATAACACTTTTTTCCTTCCCAATCTGAATCTCCTTGGTAGGGAAAACCGAAGCAAATTAGGCACTTAGTAGTTTTATCTTATTTCCATCCACCCTGAGTATCTGCAGTTCTAACACTTCACTCATCTTTCTTTTGTTTCCAAAGTACCTCAAAAAAACCCTAGTCTATGTAGGCTCTGTATGGAATTCAAAGAGGTGTGATACAATCTGGTCCTTGTCCTTAAGGTGATTTCAGTTTGGTTGGAAGATGACATGAACAGGAGTTACAGTACAAGGTGGTAGGTTAGAAACAGCATCAGTCATTCGGTCAGTAGCATTTATTTAGCACCTACTATATGCCAGACACTGTGCTAAACTTGACATATAGCTTAATATGTCTTTGACGATATCATTTATTTGGTAATGTTTATGTTAACCAATAGGAAGACTGAGCACTAAATCTCATTGCATCAATTGGTTTTTTTAAATCATTTTTTTAAATCGTTCATTCATTTCTTCAAGAAATATATGTATTGAGTGCTTATTGTGTACAGAACTCCATAGGAGACATGGGAGGGTATACACATTTTAGATAAGAGAGTTCCTACTCTCATGTTACTTAGAGTCAATTAGGATGATAAATCATGGACATAGATATCAACGATAGCTTTAGTGATGTCTGACATCATCAATGAGGACTGTCTCCCTTGATAGCAACTCATCTGTGACTCAGTGGAAGATCTTCAGTTACCATCACCAAAAAATTCATCACTGTACCATGATCTAAGTGACATACTTCTCCAAACTAAGCCAGCCTGGTTTGTGGACAGAAGACCTACAGTCTGTGGCCAGGCCCATTAAGTCCCGTATATGCCTATAATTCAGTGTTTCTATGTTGTGTCTGTTTCCTGCCCTGGTACATTTGCACAGGCTGTGTCTGGAGTTCAGTCTCCATCCTCCTGTCTGCCTCATTTCTTTGAATCCCTGTCTTCCTTCAATGTAGAGCTCAGATGCCCCCTCCTGTAGGAAACCTTTCCTGGTCTCCCAGTTAGTGCTTTCTGCCTCTTGAAATTGCTTTCCATTACTTTATATAGACATTGCATTTACTGTCTGTGTATATACTGCATCCCCTACATTAGAATTATAAACTTCTTGAGGGAGAAAACTGTTGGTTTTTGTCTTTTCACTCCCAACTAGCTCAGTACTTTGTATATAGTACTTAATGGAGGCTTATTATATAGAAAAATCTGTAAGAGAAGTTTAAAGGGCTGTAGAAATCGGGAGTAGAGATTATGTCTGGCCAGGATGATTAGGGAAGACTTTGTGGAGGAAGTGATATCTGAATTAGACCTTGAACGATGAGTAGGATTTTGATGGGTAGGTATGAGGATGGGAATATTCTTGTGGTTAGAGAGAATGGCCTGAGCAAAAGTGTACAGGTAGGAAAGGTAAGGTGTGCTGAAGATTGTCAAAGAGTCCTATGCTGGAATGTTAGGTACATGCAGTGGAATGGTGGGAGATAAGGTTAGAAAAGTAGTGTGCTATCAGATTATTGGGACACTTGACAGCCAGCCTAAGGAGTGTGGGCTTCATTCAGTAGCTACGGGGAAGCCATTAAAATTTCTGAGAACAGTAGGCTATTCAATGTGGTGTTACAGGAAGATTAATCTGGCATACTGCAGGTGAGAGGTGAGAGACAAGAGACAAGGAGACTAGTTAAGAGGCAATTAATTACAACAGTCCCAGCATGCAGCAAAAATATCACGTACTTTGAATTCAGGAAAGGGATTTTCTTTTATGAAAGAGAGGATTGTTCTGATTTTATCGGATTTTATAATCATTGTTTGGCTATAAGTTAGAGGTTTATTTTTAAAAATATGTTTTATGTAAATTTAATAATGGACTTTTTGAATTTACAAAATGGGGAGCCAAAGAGACGTATTGTGCTATAGTTCAAAGAGCCTTAGATTTGGAGTCAGAAGATTTGCCACCTGGTGACCATAGGGACCATCTTTCTCAGCTTCCCTTTCCTTATCTCTAAAGACAGTAGGTTAGATAGATGATTTCTGAGGCCCCTTCTAGGTTAACATCCTTTATCAATTTATTTTTCATAGTCTAAACTGGAGAAATAGAAAGAATTTACATTGATTAATAAAGTTCATTCCATCAGTCATTCAGCAAAAATTTATTGAATGCCTGCTATGTGCTTGGCACTGGGCTAAGTGCCTAGAAGCTGGAGTAAGTCATACTTTAGATAGTGGCACATACTTTCTAAGTGTGTGATATCATAACCTACTTATGGAAGCTAATTCAACAAATATTTTTAAGTGCCTCATATGAAAGCACAGTGCTAGGCACTAGAGATTCACAGATAGATGCATATTGATGCAAAGATGAGGTAGTAGGGCTAAATGCCTGTTGGAGGAGTTGGAGGAGAAAGAGATCAATTTCACTGGTGGAGGATGGTGGTATGGGGAGATAGGGCAAAGGGGACTGGAAAGTGCGGGCCACAGAAATGGGAGATGGAGAGTAGGTCAGTAGCCCACTTTGACTGGAATGTAGAATATGTGAAGGGAGTTTGGTGCAGATTGTAGAATGTCTTGATTCCCAGGAGTTCATGTAATCCACCTTTGTTTTTATCACTACCTCAAATTCAACATATCCATGAGCTTATTATCTTTTTCTTTTCAAGCTGTTTCTTCTGACTCTGTTCTTTCTGTCAGTGGTATTCCCCATTCCTACAGTTTCCCAGGTTTAAAACTCTTATCTTCTTTTTGACTTTTCTCAGTTGTTCATCTCTCCTGTTAAGCTGTCAGTAATTTCTTCCTGCAACTTCTCTTACCTCCATGCGGTCTTCTGTATTTGCAATGCTACCTGCACCGCCTTGCTACCTGCTTAGATTATCCTGACAACCTTTTTACAGACTTTCCTTGCTTCATTATCTCCTCCTCCAGTTTGTCCTACATATTAATGCTAAATTACTCTTCCTGATACATAGATGAAATCACACCACTCCTCTGCTCAGAAATCTTGTGTCTCCTCATTGCCTACTGGGTACTGTTTAAAACTTTAAAACAAACTAGACTGCTTTTTGTTCTCTGAAGTTATATTTTCTTTCCTGCCTGCCATGTACACATGCTATTCCCTATGCCCTTTCTTGCTAGGTTTCAATCCATCCCTTAAAACCCAACTCAGATACTACCACCAATGTCCAGCCTTCTCTAATCTCCCGTCAGTAATGATGTCCACCTCCACCCCCCCACTTAGGCCTCCCATAGTACTTTGTTCAGCTCCTATCTGATGTACTTGCAATCTAATAATTTGTTTTATAAATGTCTTGTTTATGTCTTATCCTCTTTCTAGATTTTATGTTCTGTGAGGGCAAGGATTGGTACTCATGTAAGCTTTCTATCCTCTTGGGATGAATGTTTATTGACTGATTATAATGGTGATACCAAGAGAAAATGGGAAAGCAAAGTTTTAAATTTATCAGGAAGAGTCAGGGAGATGATTCCACGAAAAAGAAAATATTCTTAAGGTCCAGGAGAGAACGGAATGGTGACCAGGGATCCTGGAGTAGACCTTGATTTAACACTCAATAAATATTTGCTGAATGAATGAGTCTGGAGAGTGGTCCAAAATGTTCCACAGAAACAGTGAATCGCTAGGTAGTGTTTCTGATTTTCTTGAGCATTTTTACATTTCCATAACCTGGTTTCCTTTAAGCCCCAGGCATATGAGGCTGTGTTGTATGCATGGCCTCAATGAACAATACTATCCTTGAGGTGTTAGAGGAATATCTATGGAATGTTATTAATATTTTTTTCTGAAATTATTCTAAATGTAAAATATTGAGCTGAGAGTCTTGGTTTTATGTAGCACCCAAGCATTCTAAGGAGGGTGTGTTGTTTTCCCTTTAAGGAAGGAGTTAGAATAATTTTTACTAAATGCTAAGAAGATTTACAAGGTTCCAGATAATAGGGATGGGTCACTGTGGGACTTGAAGACTTTGCATATGGAGAGTATGCAGATTATCTTCAGCATCTAGCTATTTTGAATTATGTTCATAGGGCTTTTGTGGCTGCAGAAGGTTAATGGCACTTTCATTAAGTTGTTAGACTAGTTCAGTTTACTGAAAGATGAATTTTTCTAAATTATGTCTTTTTAAAGCATCTTTATTTTTGGTGATGATGGGGGGGGTGCGGTTAGAATTGTGACCAATAGGGTCACAGTGTGGAAGCTTTCTTCACTGATGCTGATATAGAACTCAAGTGTAACGTACAGTCTTGTGAGTAACTTACAGTCTTAGTGAATTGCTTGAGACTAGAGAGATTGGCTGTGGTCACATAGTTATTACATTCCAGAGACAGATCTTGAACCCATGTTTTCCTGACTTCAAGGTTTATCTCAATTGTACTACTTTGCTACTCTTGAGCATGTTACTTATCTTATTTTAGGACTTTTAGTGCAATCCTAAACATCTGCGCCTTCTTCACATCACCCCGTGTAGCAAATATTACTACCTTCTCTATATAAGAAAAAAGTTGATTACTTCTACTGGGCTAAGCTTCAAACATAGGGTCATGCCCAGGTCTGCCCCCAGAACTTAGAATCTTAAGAGTCACACCTGGAGCTATTCATGTGAAGACCAAAATGATTAGAATATGAGAAGTAAATATGAGAGAAAGACTCAGATCTGGAATATTCAATTAGAATTTGATTGTCACATTCAAATATGACCCTGTTTGCTTTAGGTCCCAAGTTAAGGGTAGTTTAATTCACTGTCTGGCTGCTTGTCCCTGGTTGGACACTCTCCCTACGTCCCATTTGTTGGTTCAAAAACTGTCTACCTTTCTTTGTTTGCCCCACAATTACAAGGAACCAGCCTTAAACTGTTAGCCATGTGACAGAAAGAGGATGCCTTCTCTCGGGAAAACGTTCTTGAAAATAGGAACAACTTGCCACAGTCCCCATCTGGAACAAAGGCACAGTGCAACGAGACTTCTAAGGAGCCTTTCTGGCTTCTGTGGAATCCTCTTCTTCCATAGGCTCAGCTTCCTTTGCTCAGGTCATCTTCAGGGAACCACATTTTAAGGTTCAGTGGATGCTTCCCTACAGGTCAGAGCTTGTGCAATGATCTGTCTGAGACAGTGAATATTGCCAGAGGATTAAGCCCTGCAGGCTTCTCTCTTCTCTCTCCTCCCCATCCCCTCCCCCATCCCTCACTTCCCCTTCTGCCTGCCTGCCCTTGGTGTGACTCTCCAACCACAGAGACAAACTTCTCCAGTAAGAGAGCTCATTAATTCCTTCCAGAGCAGATGGTCATGGTGGGGGACCAAAGCACACAGCAGTGCCCAGGGAACATGAATGGTAAACTGGGATCTGGTGGCACAGAGACATTCTTTGTGAGGAAATGAAGCTCCCCAGGTCGGTCATAGGCTTCTTGGTAGCAAGGGAGGACTCTAATGAATGAAGGCAGGTGCCAGGTTTTGTGGGACTTTCTGGTTCAGCTCCCATGATTCTTTTTCAGTTTTTTAGTTTTCCCTTGGGTATGGGAAAATGAGGTATGAAAACAAGGAGTTGGCTGGCAGTAGGGATAGGGAATATGACATCTCTCCCTTGGTGTCACCTCTGTAACTTACAATGGCTTGGTCGTGCTTTCTGAAGAAGCACTGCTCTGCTGTGATTGATTGATAAGCCAAATTGAGGGAAGGGAATGCCTGGCTTTTACATATTAAAAAAATCCAGCCTTGTGTACCAGAAAGAATGATGGAGTTACAGGATCATCAGATCCTAAAAGGATAGATTTAGAGCTACAAGGAACCTGAAAGATCATCTAGTCCAACTCTCTCACTTTACAGTTGAGGAAACAGTCCTACATAGGTCAAGTGACTTGTCCAAAGTAAGAGAGCCCAGATTAGAACTCATGCTTTCCGACTCGAAGTTAATGGCTTTTTCTAGTCTACCATATATAGTACATTCCCTACTTAGCTGGATGGAAATGCCAGTTCTACCCAGGTCATGTGGATCAGCCTGCAGTTATGTTAATCTAGCTGCATGACCTTGGGGCAAGTGACTTGACCTCTCTGGGCCTAATCAGTAAAATAAGGGACAGGAGCCAATTGATTTTTTAAGATCCCTTCCAGTTCTAAAATTATGCGATTTTATAATTCTGACTGCATTTAATTCTTCATTTTCAGGGCTAGAGAAGTTGAAGTGAAGTGACTTATCCAGCAAATTAATAACAGAGCTAGAACTAGAAGTCAACTCTCTCGACTCTAAGATCAGTGCTCTCTTTGTGTGAGTGTCTACTTATTTCTGTCAAGTTCGTTGATTTTGTTTTTTTGTTTGTCTCCATCATAGTTTGTAAACTCGAATTTAATCTTAGTAAAACACATAGCACCTAGTAGAGAATCTGCAAGGGGTCAAAAAGCATTCTATGCAGTAGATAGAGCCAGACTTTGAATTAGGAAGACCGGAATTCAAATCCTGCTTCAGAAACTTGCTAGCTATATGATCCTGGGTAAGCCTCTGGGTAAGTTCGGTATGGGATGTTGGATTTTATCGTGTCGAACTTTCCTTCCAGTTCTAAATCTAGGAGGGCAGCCAAGTTGGCACAGTGGATAGAGTGCTGAGCCTGAAGTCAGGAAGACTTATTTTCCTGAGTTCCATTCTGGTCTCAGACACTTACTAGCTGTGTGACCACTTAACCCTGGTTGTCTCAGTTTCTCATCTGTAAAATGAGCTGGAGGAGGAAATGGCAAACCACTCCAGTACCTCTGCCAAGAAAACCCCAAATGGAGTCACCTCACAAAGAGTCAGACATAACTGAACAACAACAACTAAATCTAGCATTCTGTGATGTGATGTTCTGCCCTTTTTTATTATTTTAAAATAATTAAATTGGAACATTCTCTAGTACTGAAGATGTGTATTTTTTAAAAAAGAAACTTAAGCTTACTTCTGCTTTTTTTCCCTTTTGCCCTAAAGCTAAAGCATTGTCTGTTGTCATTGCTCCTGTGAACAGACTAAAAGAGGAAGAAAGGTTTCATCTTCCTTCTGGCAGCCTTACCTTTTGCCTCCCTAGTTGCATTGGACTATCACTGTGTGACAACTCTACACTCATGGCATCATCTCAGCTGTCTCTTATGACCCCCTACCCAAAGTCTTTTCTACCCCTTCCCCCAAATAAGCCCATGGAAATATGCTTATGTTTAGAGGCTTAAGAATTTGAATAAATTAGATGCTTTTGCCCAACCCTAGAATAAAGGCTGTAGTTATTTTAACAACAAAAAAAATCCTGCAGTCTTCAGCTATTTCTGGATGTAGACTGGTAATTAGCATGCCATTTGTAATTCACTGCTGTCTCAGGCTCTGTTTGTTTCCCTCTTCTAACGCACTGCGTTTGGGAGACTGGATTTATCTCATTTGGATATGTGATTTTTGTAGGGACCTATAAAATGTCATCATGAGATTGATCATTTTCTGGAGCCAAAGTTCAGCAGACCTGGTATTTGTCTCACAATTGTTAGCTTCCTGTGGGGTGCTCGATGGAGTAGTGTAACAGCTTGCTAGGTTGGAGTTAGATGGTATTTAGTTTGAAAGAAAACTGTTTCATCAGCTACAGCAAGACGGACTGATGCTGCCTGGAGAAAAACATACCTCAAGAGAAGAGAAGGTAAATTTCGTGATGTGCTAAGAAGGCTAGTTAGGAGTGTTTTGTCTGTTTTGCTTTTATTTATAGAGAATTATTTTACATTTTTTAGTTTGTGAATTTGCTTGCATGGATGGAGGCCAAATGCAGATGACTGTCTCTCATGTGATTTATGTTGCCAAAGTGAAATGAAAATGTTTGTTATGTACTTTCTCATAACTGGATGGATGAGGAGGTTACTAGAGGCTAGTTGGGGTTTCTCCCTTTCAGGCACCTGTGCCTTCTCTCCAGCTGCATCAGGAAAATGCAGTTATTTCTTTTGCTTTGCCATTGGTGCTCTTGGAGAGCTAAAACCTGTAGTGTACTATAAAATAAGAACTTGGTTATGGTCCAAAAGGAAAGCTTTCAGTTCCTGCTTTTTAGAAAGATTTGTTGTTAATAGTCTTTAATGAAGAGGACAGGCTATCTAGTCTATCTATCTAGTCTAACTTCTACCCAAAGCTGAAATCTCATTTACAAATAATATGCCTAACAAATGGTCATCAAACCTTTGAAGATCTTTAAAGATCAGTAATACAGAACTCAAGGCTAGCTAGGTGGAGGAATGGATCAGGCCTGGAGTCAGGAAGATCTGAGTTCAAATTTGACCTCAGACACTAGCTGTGTGACCCGTGCTAAGTCATTTAGCCTAGTTTGCCTCAGTTTCCTCATCTGTAAAATGAGCTGAAAAAGAAAATGGCAAACTAGTATCTTTGTTAGGAAAACCCAAAATGGGGTCATGAAGAGTTGGACAGGACTGAACCACAACAATAGGGAACTCACTAACTCCATTCCATTACTGGGTAATCGTAAGTGTTAGGAGGTGCTTTCCTATCTTGAGCTGAAATCTTCCCTCCTGTAATATTCACCTAGGTGCTCCTGGGCAAAGCAGAACAAGCCTAATAATCCCTTTCCCCATGTGACAGCCCTTCAAATACTTGAAGACAGACCTCATGTTTGCCCTAAACTTGCTCCCCTCTTGCCCCCATGGGTTGACCATTACCATTTCCTCCAACCAATCCTCCTGTGGTTTCAAATAAGTTCATTGTCCCTTTCCTCCTACTTTCTAGTCCATTTTAGCTTTTCAGTTTCTATTCTCTAGGTAACTCCAGATTTCCTCAGCAATCCAGGGCCTGCTCATTTTGATTATCTAGTTAGATTTGTAGCCTTGGGCTAGACTAGGCTAGACTTGAAGCAAAATTAGTATCTAACAGTATCTTATTGCCTTTTCTCTCCCTCCCACTCTCTCTCCTCCCTCCCCTCCCCCTCCCCTTCCCCTCCCTCTCCTCCTTCTCCTCCCTTCCCCTCCCCCTCCCTTCCCTTCCTTTCCCTTCCTCTCCCCTCTCCCCTCTCCTCCCTTCCCCTTCCCTTCCCTTCTCTTCTCTCCTCCTCCATTCCCTTATCTTCTCTCCTCCCTTCTTCTTCTTCTGACTTCTAGACTTGGAGCAAAATGAGTATCTAACTGTATCTTATTGCTTTTTCTCTCCCTCCCTCTCCCTCTTCTTCTCCTCCTCCTCCTCCTCCTGGACCTCCTCCTTCTCTTCCTCCTCCTCCTCCTTCTTATCTCTCTCCCATTCCTTCCCCCTCCCTTCCTCTCCTTGGTTCCCCCCTTCTTCTCTCCCTCCCTCTCCCTTTTCCCTTTATCTCTTTCCTATTTATGTTTTTTCTTCTGTCATTTAACACATATAAGGGGGAGTTGACTCTATATGTCTTTTCTAGAAGATTAATATGGTGGCAATGTGATGTAGAAGAGACATTGTGGAACTTGAAGTCAAGAGGATCTTTGGGATCCTGCCTGTAATACTTGCCAGTTGTGTAAGTTTGGACAAGTTTTTGAACTTTCCTTGGCCCTAGCTTCTTCATCTTTAAGATAATGGTACTTGGTGCATCTGCCTTACAAGGATATTGTGAAGCTCAAAAAAAGCTTAAAGATAAATATATTAATAAATCTCTTTGCCAATCAAGATGGAGATCTCCACCTTGAAATATACTTGAAGAATATTTACTAAAGGAAAGAAACTTTACCTCAATGTGGATCTCATGAACCCGTTGTTAAAAGGATGTGAATAGATAGCTATTATGTTCTCAAATTGAAAAGTATTAAAGCTATTCTTTGCGTGAACATAGAAGACAGGACAATAAGGAACTGACTTAAATTATAGTGGAACCAGGCGATTATACATTAGTAAAAAATTACAGACTGGATAATATGTTAAAAAGAGAAGGTGTTCAACATCTTTGGAGGAGTGTTTTAAGAAAGGGCAAACAGCCAGCATGCTTGAAAGGCTTTAAGTTGACTTGCCTACAGATAAGGGTGGACTAAGATGTCCTGACCTAGGTGTGTGTTAGAAGCCCCAGCTCATTCAGGCCTAGCTAGATCACTAGACACCTTAGCCCTCTGTTTCAGGACTTGTGGACAACTTCAGAGAACCAGCTATGGTCTACTGGAGGTGCTATGTATTGCGGTAGATAGAACTCAGGAAGTTCATATCAAGCTAGAGATACTTACTGGTATGAATCTGGGCAAATCACTTAACCTCTACCTGTCTCAGTTTCCTCATACTAGCATCCACCTCCAAGCTTTGCAAATCTCAAAGCAGGATTACAAATGCTAGCAAGGTATTATTCCTCTTCTTCCTCCTATTAAGTCAGTCCTCTTTCTCCTCCAACACTACCACTCAAAGAATGTTATCTTAGGCTCTAGACATGCCTGAAGGTCTAGTCTCTCTTGATGTTCTTCATTTCTTCTGCTCTCCCAAGGTGATTTCAGGATATTTCTGGAGATCTTTATGTGGGTAAGGGGGTGAGGAGAGGTGTTTGTGTCTTCACATTTTTATTCATCTCCAAAGATGAATAAAAACCTCCAAAGGGCTCAGACTTGTAACCAACCAAGGCCGAAGGAAAACCTCCTATGGTTGGTTTCAGGCTGAATCTCTGTTGAGCTAGGCTCAGAACTTTCCTGGGGTCCAAGATTTGGATAAATGTAGCATCCAGAGCTCAGCCTATGCTTTGCTGCAGGGGGCATATAACCTTTTGGTCTTCTATAAGTCACGCTTTGTACCACAAAGGAAAATGCTGGAGAAGATAGGCCTGCCTTGGGGAATGGTTAAAGGAAATTGTCTGTGTGATGTATCTGAAACTAGGGGTCTGTCCAACTCTGCAATGCTATGAACCCTGTTGCCACTTAGAAAATTTGCAGTTCCTTTTACCTCATCAGTCATGGATGGCTTTCTCTCAGGTTTTTCTTGGTACAGGTTTAGGAAAATGTGTTCCATCTGCTTTAGTTATAAATTATGACATTCAAGATTAATTTCGGTTATGATCCTAGGAAATTTTTTTTTCTTTAACTTGTTTTAGCTTCAGGCTTTTATCTGGAATTCTCCAGAGGGGCCTGGTAAACTCAAGGATTTAGGAATGGTAGATTCAGTGATAGTGGTGAAGCAGCGTTACTATATGGCGGGGGGTGGGGAAGAGCTTGGAAAAGTTGGAGAATGACAGAGGAGCCTCGAGGAGAATAAAGCAATAATTTATACAGATTATATTTGTTCAGGACTTTGTGGAAGCAAAATTCTTTTTATTTGTAACGCTTGTGCTCTGATTACAGGGCCAAGGGTTCTGGCACATGTCTAGGTCATGGCATCTTGGTTTGGCATACTTGTTTCTTAGACAAGAAGAATTCAGATACTCTGGCTAGCCACTTAAGGGACCTCTCACTTCTCTAGCTTCTTGCTGCCGCCTTGGTGGATTGTCAATATTTGGTCCTCCTCCCCGTATAAGCACTCCTGTTCAATAAGTTCAAATCATAGGATAGCCTTATTTACGAAAGACACAGAAGGGGCTCATATCCCAAGACTACAGAGAGCCCAAAACACTTGTTCCTATTCACCCATGCCTCCACTCCATTCCAAGAGGCTTTTTTTTCCCTCTAGAAACTTGTATAGTCTCACTCAGACCCCATTTTTTGACCTCTACAACTCCACCTCCCCATAGCTTGAATGGAGTCTGTTTTCCACACCAGAGTGAGGTGTGTCAGTCATGGTTGCTTCCTTTGTCTTTAAGTATTGAACAGGTATACCTCCAATTTCCAGCATATTGCTGGCTTCTGTTGCTACCACTCACCAGAAGATGATGCATAGCACCTTTTCTAGGGGATCTACCTTTTAGCTGATGGCTTGTGTAGAGTTTATCCTGGAGCCTCAGCCTGAAAGTGTTAAACAGTCAATCCTCAACATTCCTATGTGCATTTAACTTTCCCTACTTCCAGCATTCCTGTGATTTTATTAGTAACCTCGTTTTCACTTTCCTGTTAGCAACCTTGCACATTCACGTCTATAACAGTAGAGAAAAAAATTAAAGGCACGATGCAAGCAAGTTTGGGAGCAGCTGGCATCCTACTAGGTGCTTCAGTGGTCTTGTTCATCCTACCATTGTAAGGGGCTCCCTGTGTATTATTGTTACTTATTTTCATCGTTTGCCTTTAAAACTCAAGTTTTTTGTTGCAATTATGTCCCCAAAGTGTACAGCCAGTCCTGTGGGCTCAAGGCCCAACTGTGTAATCAGTGATGCAGCTTAGTGAGAAAATAAAGGTGTTAGATAAAACTTTGTGTTGCAGTGTCTGCAGCCATAGTCAGACTAGACTACCAGCTGACTAGAAACATTGAGGTTGCAGATCCAATCATCAGTAGTCTGCAGGTTAACTGTCAACCTGACTCTGCTATGCTCCTATACTCAGAGATCCTTAAAGATCTCAAAGGCACATGAGGATGTTGCTGACAGATTATTTCAAGGTGGTTCATCCTCGTGATCTCCAGTGCCATCCACAAGCTGTGAAGGGACAGAGTTTCAGAGGTGATGTTGAGACCTTGCCAATTTCAGCCTCTTGTTAGTAGTGACTAAACTCTCAGCACCTTTCTCTTGGTTTTCAGAGGGCAGCCAAGGTACAGAGGTTTACAGCAGCATAATATATAGTTTGATGCCCTCACACTGCCATCTGACAAAGTGGAAGGTAAGATTCAGGTTAAAAAATGTTTTCGTTTTAAGAATTTTATTTGCTGTATACAATTTATGGTACTGTAGACTTCATGTGTTATGAGAAGTGAAGACTGTTTGAAATCAATTTTTTAATTGAGATGTTAGTCCAAAGGGTTACAGAATTCCAGAGAGTTACTAGCTTGAAAAAATGTTTTACATGTTAACAATTTTATTTTATTTACTACATTTTATGGCTTATTTCATAGTTACTGTGTTAAGAAAAATACATATTTTCAGAATTAATGTTTTGTTATAAAGAAGTGTGTACAGAAAAGTGTGTTTTTAGCATTCCTTGGCCAAAGATTACAGTTTTTTTAGAGGTTGTAGGAATGTAGTCCTCTGTTTCTTATAGGTTCAATGTATCAGCATTTGCGTTTCTGACTTTCACACTGTTTTCTAGGAATGTTACCCCTGCAAAAGTTGAGGATTGTTTGTACCTCCAAAAAATGCCTCCAGTTGGAGGAGCTGCATAAAGACAGGCCCACTAATAGACTGTTGGTGTAGCTGCGAATTGATCCAGCCATTCTAGAAATTAATTTGGAATTAAGACCAAAAAATGACTAAAATACCATTTAGCCAATATAAACCACTGTTAGGTATCTATACCACAAGGAGGTCAAGTACAGAAAGTTCTTACAATTAGCAAAATATCCATAGAAGCCCTTTTGGTGGTAACAAAGAACTAGAAACAATGTAAGTGCCCATTCTTTGGGGAATGGCTAAACAAACTATGGTGTTTGAATATGATGCTTTATAAGAAATGAGAAATATAAATTCAGAGAAACATGGGATAACTTATATAATACAGAATAAGGTAAGCCGGTCTAGAAACACAATATATGTTACTACAACAATGAAAATAAAACAACAACAAACAAAGCTGAAAGCTGTATAATTATAATAAATAAGTTTGGCCTCTGAGAAGACTTGGGAAAATGCACTCCTGAGGGATTCAACATAAGAAACACATTTTCCAACATGTTTTAAATGAGAATTTGTTTTGCTTGACTGTGTATTTGTTATGAGGGTTTTGCTTCCCCGCCCTCACCCCCATGTGGGGGTTGGGTGGGAGGTAAGGGAGGGGGGGAGAAAAGGGATAATAGAGTAACAAAAAAAAAGAAAGGAGTGTCATTGTAGCATTTTCTTTAAAATGCACAAAAGAGAACAGAAGGACTATGAGAAAGAATAAATGACAAGCAGATATGTTTTAAAAGAATAGCAAGAAAAGTCTGGGTACGGAAGAGGAGAAAGAGAAAGGATATATTTGGAAATGAAAAGAAATCAGTACAAATAAGACTAAAACCACATACCTCCAGGCCAGAGTTACAATGATCTTTTGAACCTTTCTGGCTTTTGGATACCTGAGTCCCTTGCCCTCTTCCTCCAAACATTCTATCAGGGTGTTATGGAAATGCTTTCTTTTTTGAAACATTCAAGTCAGTCTCTGTTTTCTGTACCAGAGTGGGATGTATCCATTCTGGTTACTTCCTTTGCCTCTAAGCATTGAATTAGGTGTACCTCCTATTTCCATAAGAACCTCCTCACTGAGTCTATGGGTTTGTAGGGGGCACCTTTGCTTTCTTCCTGCTCATCTCCTACCTCATGTCGTAAGATAACCCCCTTTTGTCTTACTCTGGGGCAGTTGGATTAGATCTTCTGATTCTGAGTTCAGGGCCCTTTTTACATCAGGCTGTCTCTGTTGTTGCTCTGTTTGGTAATACAATCTGATAAGAAGGGTAGGTCTCATAAATACAGCCCTTTTCTTATTTCTTTCTTTCTTTTTGTTTTTAACCAATGTGTTAGACCACAGAGAATGGGACACTCAGAACTTTTCTCTACAAACTCGGTGCACCTGATAGTGAAACAAGTCAAAGAGATGTTATCAGATCAATTTTAGCATTTTCAAGCAGAGATGGACGGGTAGCTTTGCCATGTTCTGCTTTTGAGTTTGTTGAAGACAGGGTCGAATTGAGGTCAAGTTCAATCAGGGTTATGGAGATCAGAGAATGGTATACAGAAAACTTTAGAGAGAGCAAGTGTGGAGAGCAGTGACTTGTTTGTCACTTAGGGTTTTTTCTTATTCAGGTTATTTTCATCATGGCTATAGAATAAAGCTCTTGCTCTGGATAAACAGATTTCAGTAACTTTATTCGTTTTATCTGCTAATTTTAGGCTCCAGATGAAGTTAGAGGAAAAAGACCCACTTTGAAGGTCACAGAATCAGATTTTTGCTTAAAAGTCATCTTATCCAACCTCATAATTTACAGATGAGGAAACTGAGGCCCAAAGAGTTTGAATGACCTTTGTAAGTTCACACAGGTAGTGACAGTGACAGGTTTTGAACTCAGGTCTCACAATTCCAAAATCCAGAATTTTTTCTATTGCATTTTGTTTAGTCATTTTCCAACTGGTGGGCCCACTTGGTTTCTGGTTCTCTCTCTCTCTCTCTCTCTCTCTCTCTCTCTCTCTTTCTCTCTCTCTCTCTCACACACACACACACACACTGCTACAAATATTTTGGCATATATGATGCCTTTCTTTAATATATGGGTCTTATTGGAGAATATGCTGAGTCATGAGATTGCTGAGTCAGTACTTTCTATTTACTTTTGATTTCTGTTTTATGTATATTTGATGTAGTACTCTTTTCTAAGCTTTGTTTTTAAAAAATAATAAAATTATCTTAATAGTCTTTTCCCTTCCCCCTGAAAAATGAAATTTTGATTATCCCCAAAGAAAAATTAAGTGGATATCTATAAGGAGAGAGAATCTTGTCAAAATTCCCTGAATTGTCAAGGTATTAGGCAGCCCTTTGATCTTTCACTAGATCTCCTTCCTTTCTATCCCAATTGCTGGCTTTCCCCCCTTTTTTTTGTTTTGGCTACATGTAGACTGTACTTCTTTTTTTTCCCCCCCTTACTGGTGTTGACTTTTCATGATGAAGGAATTATTTGTCATGGTGCTCAGAGAGAGATATGGGAGTAGGATAGAGGATAGAGGATCATCAAGGGATTCCAAGCTATCCTAAGAATTCACATTTTCTCATTTAATTATAATAAATCCCAACCAAGATCACCTTATACATTCCTTGCATTGATTAGGATGCCTTGACTAGTGAGAATGGAGCTCTGATAAAACATTTTTTCATTATGTTTCTAAGCCATGTCTCCTGAGAGAAGAATATAGTAAGACAAGTTTACTTATGATATTCAGATTAGCTATGTTTAAACACCTTAGGACAAAAACAATAGCTTTTATTTATGATCTGTAAATCTGTTTACTTGTCCTTAGCCATTTAAATGAAAACCGTAGGTAAAATTTTCTCCTGTATAAAGTATTTGCTATAGCTTCAGAAGTGGGTTCAGGGTGGTGTGCTGAGGGGTAATAATAGTAAGTGATAGGAGGTGAGTTACAACATTAATAATAATAATAGTAACACATGTTTATATCGCATTTTTAGGTTTGCAAAGCAGTCTCCTCAAAACAACCTGTGACATAGGTAGTGGGTAGGGTTAACCCATACATTTCCTTAGTTATTTTCATATTATTCCCCTTAAAAAGATGAAAAAACACTGCCATTACATTTATAAACAGTGATCTTAGTGTAGTAGGGAAATTGAAACACTGTGTGGTATGGCTAGCAATGATTTCTTAATAACCAAATCTGAAGACCTTTTCGGAATCCTCATCCTTCTTGCCCTCTTTGCATCTCTTGACATTGCTGATCATCTTATTCTCTTTAGGTTTTTGTGACACTGCTCTCTCTTGGTTCTTTTCTTATCTGTCTCACAACTCCTCTGCTTCCTTTGCTTGATCCTCATCCAGGTCCTGCCATCATATTGTGGCTGTCCCCAAGCACTCTGTTCTGGGCTCGCTTCTTTTTTGCTTCTAGCCCATCTCTCTTAGTGATCTCATTAGCTTTCTTAGGTTCAGTTATCATCTTTATGCAAATGGTTCCCATCTTTATATATCTAGCCCTAATCTCTCTCTTCAGCTCCAGTACTGTATCGCTAGTTGCCTTTTGGACATCGTGAATTGTATATGCCATAGGCATCTTAAACTCAAAGTGCCTTCTCAACCTGTAATATCCCTTTGTAGGGCCCTCCCCCTGTTCCCATTGGCAAATTACTCCTAGAGGCTGTATTTTTTGTGGAGGGACCTAGCGCAGCCCTTTTCCTTGCTTCCAGACCTCTAAAATACTTGTTTGCTGCCATTTCAACCTGGAGCTACCCTTAATGTCTGGGGATTTCTTGGCCTACAATATCCAATTACCCTGTGGGTTTTTCAACCTAGAATTTAGCTCCATAAGCCCCATTCTCTTTTTTTGCATTGGTGATTCTTCCTGGAACCTTCACTTTGTAGAGGGGCCCAAGCTGGTCTTCCTTCCCCTCCTGGCCCTATTCCTGGCTTCTGGACTCAAAAATCATGATCATGCACCAGGTACCTTTATCCTTTCCCCTTACTTTGTAGCTTTCTCTTGTGTATTGTCTTCTCCTATTAGAAGGTACAGTTATCCCTTCCACATTGCAACTTGTCCCATGGTGGTTTTGCTCTATCACAAGTCAGTATAAGAAATTAAATGGGAGTTTTTTGGGAGTTTTGTGGAAGCCGCAGAGGACACATGAAGGTCAGAAGATGAACAGTGAGCCTATTACGAAATACTTAACCCAAATTTCACAATAAGGTATTGTAAACACCTCATAAAAAATTCAAATTTCTCTGGCACGAAGAGCTAAAAAATTTTACATGGATTTTCCAGTACTGCAATGTGTAAAGTCTAACTGTAATCTACTTGAGGGGTGGGGCTGTCTTTCTTTACCCTAGCATCTGTATTGCTAACACTTAGTGTAGTGCCTGCCAGAAACTAGGTGCTTAACCAGTGCTTGCTTTTTTCTCCTTTCGTGTCCCAAACAGAACTTATCTTTTACATCAAGCCCTCCTATCTTCCCCATGTATCCAATTCTTGAGGGCACTAAGATCCTCCCTGTCACCTGGGCTAAGAACCTCAGAATCCTCCTTGACTCTTCACTTGCACCCATTTAGAATATCCAATCTGTTGTCAAGACTTGTCATTTTTACCTTCACAATATGTCCCTTTCTCTCCACTCTCACAGTAACAGCCATGGTGCAGGCCCTGTCACCTCATGCCTGTATTACTGCAGTAGCTATCCAGTTGGTCCTCCTGACTCAAGCCTCTTCCCATTCTAATCCATCCTCCACTCAGCTGCTACTTATCTTTGTAAGCTCAGGTCTGACCATGTCACCTCCCCTCCCAGACTCAATAAACTCTAGTGGATTCTTGTCACTTCCAGGATCAAATGTAAAATCCTATTTGGTTTTCGAAGCCATTCACAACCTGGTTCCTTCCTACCTGGTTAGTTTTCTTACATCTTCTTCCCCTTCACATACTTTAAAACAGGGTTTCTTAAACTTTTCCCACTAGTGAGCCCTTCAGCACCTCTTAAACTGTGGGTTGCGACCCCATAGTAAAATATAGTTACCCTGGCTTACTTGCTATTTCTCAAACACAAGATTCCTTCCTTCTCAAAATATAGTTACACTGGCTTACTTGCTGTTTCTCAAACACTAGATTCCTTCCTTCTCTGTCTCTCCCTTTCCCCAGGCCTGGAATGCTCTCTCTGCCCACCTTTATTCTCCTCGCTTCCTGAAAGACACCTGAAATCTCACCCTCTGCATTAAGTCTTGTCACTCCCCCCACTTTTAACACCTTCCCTCTGAGATTACTTCCTATTTACACTTACTAGATCTTTAATTCATTTCACCTAGTCTTAGGCAAAAATCAGTGGAGCCTGTCTAGGAATAGAGGAAGTAGACAGACCTTTTCTTTCTGGGACCTGGGCAAGAAACTGGGCCTTTACCCCTAAGGTAACCAGAATATAATTTTACACAGTGTGGTGACAAGGGTGGTGGCTTGGTTTGAAGTAGCAATCACACATGTTCTCTTGAACCTGTTTTCTTCCTGTTACAGAAGCTTTAGAGCAGAGTTTGTGTTATCTTTTTGTCTCTTGGGTCCTCGTGTGATAAATAGTTGCTTTTTGAAGTTCTTGTAGAGTGTTCTTCAAAGCGTCTCTCAGGACCCACCTCTTCCAAAGTCTTCCCTCAGTGCTCCACTACCCCCTGACCACCGCTTAGGCTCCATGGCACATACCTTGAATTTGCAAGTTCTTATTTTGTGATTTTTCTGGATGCTACTTTTAAATGTTCACAAGTTGTTTCATATGTTTTTTTAATCTCCCTAATTAAATTATATTTTATTTGAGAACGGGAATCTGTCCTTTATTTACTTTCTCTCACTATCTAATACACCAGTTTGCTTAAAATCGATCTTCATATATATTCGCCAGTGAACTGTACTAATGGCTACTCAGTAAATGCTGACCAAGAGACGTGTAAACATTTGTACCAGGAAGCAATGTTTCTTTTTGGTTCCAATAGTTTGAAAGGCAACAGTTGTAGGACTAGAGAGAAGGGCAAAAGTCTTGTGAATTTGTAGCCTTGTCATATATTGTAAAAATATATTTTTTCATTAAATAAACATTTTCTCCCTCCTACCTCTCCCAGCCCACTGGAAAAGGAGGGAAGAGAAGAGAGAAATGCAGAGCCCTTGTATCATATAAGCATAGTTATGGTCATATTCAAAAAATGCATTTCTTCTTCTGCATATTTGTTCATCATCTCTCTGTCACAAAGTAGGCAGCATTCTTCTTTATTAGTTCTCTGAAACCAGGGTTGGTTATTTAGTTGATCAGAATTCTTAAGTCTTTCAGAATTAGTCATTTTTACAATATTAATGTTAGAATGTTCTTCTAACTTAACTCAGCATCAGTTCATACAAGTCTTTCCAGGTTTCTCTACAGCCATCTTTCCTTATTTCTTATAGCAAAATAATATTCCATTATATTAAAATACCATAATTTATTCAATCATTTCCCCATTGTTGGACACCTTAGTTTTCACTTCTTTACCACCAAAGAAAAGAGCTGTTATAAATATTTTTGTACATATAGGGCCTTTTCATATTTCTTTGGGGGCTGTAAGTATAGTTGTGGTATTTCTGGGTCAAAAGGCATACTCTAACTAGCATTTTGGAGGAATAATCCAGATTGCTTTCCAGAATGGTTAGACCATTTCACAGCTCCACCAATAGAACGTAACTGTACTTTTTCCCCTTGCAGTATCTCTAGCATTTGTCATTTTCTTTTTTGTCAGCTTTGCCAATCTTATGAGTATGGGGTGGAACCTCTTGCTTTAATTTGCATTTTTCTGGTTTGCAGTGATTTGGAACATTTTTTTTCATGTGACTATAGATATGATGGTTTTTTCCTCTCGAAAACTGCTTGTTCATATATTCATTGTTGTTTGTCCTTTGTTTTTGAAGAAGAAGATCATGGGATAATGTCTTGACTCATGAGTGAATTGGATCGAAATGAGGCAGGGTTGTACAAAGTTCTCAGCTCTTCTTTCTCTTCCAGAGTCATTGAAGTCCAGTGGCAAGACCAAAGTCAGGACTGGCAATGGCCCATAGCTCCTGCTTCAGCCACCTTCGTGACTGTTGGAACAACTTATTCTCATCCACCTATTCCACTGGGGGAAGTCTTCATATGCTTTAGGATAGGTAGCCCGCTAAGTCACCTACAGGTCTGTGGCCCATTAGTCACTCTCTGCTGGGTTTAGCCTGTCTGCCAAGATCCATTCAGCTGAGTGTGACCACTGCTCATGCTCATGCTCCTGGAGCCACAGGTGAGAGTTGAGGGCCAGGAGAACACCAAAGGTGGATGAACAGCCCCGAAAAGGGTCTGGGCAAGCTCTCACACCAGAGGTGCTAGTCCTCCTTGAACACTCCATACATTCCATTCATATATTTAGATTGTTTATCAATTAGGGAATGGCTTTTATTATATATCAGTTCCTTATATATTTTGCAAATGAGACCTTTATTAGTGAAACTTGCTACGGAGATTTTTTTCCCAGTTCATTCTATTAATGTATTAGATTTGTTTGTAGAAAATTCTTTTAATTTCGTATAATCAGATTGTCCATTTTACCTTTTGTGATCCTTGATTAACCTTGTTTGGGCATGAACTTCCCTCCTGTCCATAGATAAGAAAGGTAATTCCTTCCTGTTCCTCCAATTTGTTTTGATGTGACCTTTTATATCTAGGTCACATATCCATTTCAAATTTATTTTAGTATAAGGCGTGAGATGTTGGTCTAAACCTAATTTCTACTATAATTCTGTCCAGTTTTCTCAGCAGTTTTTATCAGTCATTCCTTCCCTTCAGTACTTATCATATTAAAGAGATTTTAATACCAAGTCTGTATGTTTTCAATGGGTTTAAAGTTGGTAGGAATAAAAGCACCAAGATCTAGTAGCCTGAACTTCATATTATTTAAAAACTGCAAGGGTTAGGATATTCAGAAGAGATCTCTTAGTATGAGTTATGGCAATTTGGGGGCATATTGTTTAATATCTTAGTGTCTCCGAGGCTCTAATGACAGACCATGAAAGAATCATACTGACTTGTCTTATTGGGATATTTTATGGAATGGTACTAGAAAAAGGACTTGGAGGTATTTGGTGGGAAAGTGCTATCAATTATTAACATTATTAAAACTCATCAGAGAACTCCAGTTTATCTTTTTATTCAACTTAGCAATGTTTTAGTGATCCTCTCTTTGTTATAAAATAACAGTAAGCAGCAATAGTTAACCAAATTAGGTACTCAGTTGTTCTAGAATGATCCAGGGTGAGATGAAAACCAGTAAGGATAATACACACACATATACACACACACACACACAGGCACACACAGAGGCAGTGTGTGTGTGCCTCTGTGTGTGTGTGTGTGTGTGTGTGTGTGTGTGTGTGTGTGTGTGTACTTATGTATATCTCCAGAGGACTATTGGCCTGGGGATTAAAGTGAGTGAGTTGGAGAATGAGGAAAAGGGAAGTGATGAAGCAAACCTGGAAGGTAACTTGTTTCTGCAGGCAGTAAATAAGGTTACTAGGGAGAACTGAATCTTTCACTATCCAGATTATAGTCTGTCTTTTCCAGAAGCCTTTCCCAACTAGACAGAAGGAAGTTTTGGACTCACACCCATTTTCAGTCCCTTCTTTTCTCCTCCACATGTCATGCATAAATGCAGATCAGGCATGCAAATGCATTTTTTAAAAATCCCCATGCCTGCCACAAAACCTACTTCACCCACCCACCATTTCCCCTCATGGCTCCTTCCCCTTACCTTCTCATATTTCCCTGAAAACTCGGTTGTTTTTAACAACTGCCTCTGCTAGCAGGTGGCATTTAAACATTAAAGACCTTCTTATCTGCTATGTAGTTAGGATTGATGTAGGAGCTATTAATCTAATGACCTGGCAGATAAGAGGGGCTTTAAAGTTTAAATGCCTCCCAGAGGGGGCTCAAAGCATCAATCCAGCTGATCCTTGGGCCATCTGGGGCTTAAAATAGCCCCAACTGCTGTGCCTGCTTAGGTGGGTTTTCTTCCTTAATTCCAAATTTCTTCATCAAGTGGCACTACCCAACCTGATCCCCCATTACCTCATCCCTAAGTATCCCACCACCCCTACCCCCATGGCCACTCAGTGAATCAACCTCTAAAGCAGTTTGTAGTTTTAGGTATTCAGTATGGTTTGGTTGATAGTTTGATTTCACAATGACTGACTTGAGTATGAGATATTTTGGACATGTATTTATTTCTGAGCTCTAGTTAAAATTAAGATTTAGTTGCAAAGGTAAGATTAATGTCACAAAGTACAGACTTTTGGAACTAGTCCAGCCCCTTCATTTTACAAATGAAGTAACTGAGACCCCTGGAAACTTAAGTAACTTGCTTAAGTATGCACAGGTAATTAATTTTAGATACTGTCAAAGGAGATTTCAAATCAGTGAAACGAGAATTTGTGACACAGTGGATAGAGTGGGCCCTAGAGTCAGGAAGACCAGAGTTAAAATCGGCCTCGAACACTTGGTAGCTGTGTGACCCTGGGCAATTCACTCACAGGAAACAGTTTCCTCCTCTGTAAAATGGGCTGAAGAAGGAAATGGCAAACCATTCCAGTATCTTTGCCAAGAAAGTCCCCAATGGGATCTGTGGGATACAACTGAAGCAACTCAACAACAACATTAAACACCTACTAGGATCACAGCACTATAGTAGGTAGAGATAAAAGACAAGATGAAAAATATTCCAGTGCCCTCTGTGTGTTGGGAAGGGAGCTGGATAGTGTGTGATGTCTGCAACTTTTGTAAGGTAAATAAATGTAAAACTGCTTGAGGAGGGAAACTACTAGCAAGTAAGGTGATCAGGAAAGGCTTCCAGTAAGACCTGAACTTTGGAGGAAATTAAGGACTCTAAGAAGTGGTGATTGGGAGGGAGGGTAATCCAAACATGCAAGACAAATTATTGAGATAAATACAGAAGATGCAATACTGAATGCCCGGGACAGCAAGTTGGTCAGTTTGGCTAAAATGTAGCATGCTGGGAAGGAACATTTCTTTCCATGTAATGGCAGTGGACAGAAAGCAAGAAATAACAGTATAGGAACTGTTAGAGAGAAAGTAAAGCAACCCAGTGGGAGGGTGTTCTGTTTGCAATTCAGAGCCCTTCATAACCTAGCCCCTTGCTACCTTTCCAGTCTTCTCATACCTTACGACCCACGTGTACTCTTTGATTCAGTGACAATGGCCTTCTGGCTGTTCCCCAAACAAGATACTTCCTCTTACTGCTTCCTGCATTTTCTCTGGCTATCCCCTAAGCCTGGGATGCTCTCTCTCCTTTGCCCTAACTATTAACCTTTCTGGTTTTCTTTAAGCCCCAACTAAAATCCCACCTCCTACTGGAAGCCTTTCCCAATCCCTTAATTCCAGTGCTTTCCCTTTATTAATTATTTCCTATTTATCCTATATATAGTTCTCTCTCTGTCTCTCTCTCTGTCTCTCTCTCTGTCTCTCTCTCTGTTTCTCTCTCTCTCTCTCTCTCCCTCTCTCTCTCTCTCTCTCTCTCTGTCTGTCTCTGTCTCTCTCTGTATTTATACAATGTCTCCACATTAAGTTGCAAGATTCTCTCTTTTTATATACATAGAACTTGGCACATAGTAGGTGCTTAATAAATATTTACTGAGTTGAGTTTCAGATGAGTACGCAGTGAGCATAGCATCCCTAACTGTACTGTGTAGACACTTACTACCTGTGTGACGTTAGCCATGTCGCTTCATCCCTCTGAAACAGTTTCCTCATCTGCAAAATAGAGATAGTAGTAGTACCTACCTCCCTGGGCTGTTGTGAGGCTCGAATGAGGTACCATATGTAAAGCTCTCTGCTATTCTAATTATTATTGTTGTTTTAGGCCTCTTGATGGCTAACCTTGTGTTCTGTATTTTTGGATATTTTCCCTCTTAGCTTCTTCTCTTCTTTGCACTGTGTTTGACACATAGTAGATTATAGAGAAATATGTTTTGATTGCTTTATGCTGTAGTTGCTAGGTTTTAGAGTTGTTCAGAGGTTCTTTTTCAATTTATATGTAAAACATCCCCCAAAGGCACCCATCAGACAAAAGGCAACAAGGATATTAACCAACTGATTTAGGTAATCATAATAGTAGCTAGCATTTTTCTAACACATTTATGTAAAGGTTTGCAAAGTCCTTTAAAGACACATGTTATCTCATTTGATCCTTACAAACAACTCTATGAGGTAGAGCTATTATTTTCTGCAGTTTACAGATGAGGAAATAAACTGAGAGAGAAGTGACTCAACCAGGGTCACACAGAGAGAGTAAATGTCTGAGGGAAAATTCAAATTCATGTCTTCCTGAGTCCAGATCCAACACTACAGCACTTATGGTTGTGAGAGAAGAATGTTTTCATTGGCTTCTTCTCCAGTAGAAACAAAAATACTAATAGTGGAGGTCCTTAATGGATACTCTGGAATGAAGGTATCTTTGGATAATTCTAGAAAGCTCATAAATCAGCTCTGTATATATTCTTTGTACTCATTTCAGTTATTGACCTGAAGGGGTGGTTCTCTGGATCATTGAAAATAGCTAGGACCCTAGAGTTGTTCTGTGTTAGTTTAGCTAAGAACCTTGTAGAGTGTCATTTCAGTTGGTTCCCCTAAAATACTTTTAGAATTCATTTGAAACTCTGGACAATTCTCTGCACTGTCTTGTCCTAAGGTCCTAGAATCCTAAGAATTTCAGAGTTCTAAGGAGGCCTTAGAGATAATGTCCTCCTTCTTCAATTCCAATCCCCTCATTTGACATTTGAGGAAAGTGAGATCCCTAGGAGTTAAATGATGCACAATATTAAACAGATAGTAAGTAGCAGAGGCAAGATTTGAACTTGGGTTTTCTAATTCCAAATCCAGCCCTCTTTCTTTTTTTCTTTTTCATAGATTTTTTTTTGGGTGGGGAGGCAATCGGGGTTAAAAGTAAGTTGTCCAGGGTCACACAGCTAGTAAGTGTCTGAGGTCATATTTGAACTCAGGTCCTCCTGACTTTAAGGCCAATGCTCTATCCATTGTTCCACCTAGCTGCCCTCAGACCTCTCTCTATTAAGAATGAAATCTAGGTTGATGAGACGATTTCCCAAGGTCACACAGCTAGTTGGTAACAGGGTTGGGATTTAGATCCAGGACAGGTCTAGAGAAGATTCCTCGTGGTAGAGTCCCTAGCCAGGGCAATGCCAGGAGATGCTAAATTGTATTCATCATTCTAGTAGCCTAAAAGCACCATAGTGAGTCTATCTGTGGGATGTAGCTAGGGCTTTCAGCAGTCTCAGAGAAAATACTGAGTGACACAGAATCATCTTTAGGTGGGTCAGGGAATTAGTGAATAAAATTGCTCCCAAAAAAGTCAGCCCCAGACTATGCTTCACATGCCATCCACTAGGAAACAAGAGCCCACTGCCACTCATCTGCTGTCCCATTGCTACTGAAAAGTGCTGCACAGGCCATTGCTCTGTTGGAACCACCAAACATCTCTCTGACTACCTAGACCAAAACTCCCTTCCCTGGCCATCATCCCCCATGTGTGTTGTATTCCCCTATCAGAACGTGGATTCCTGGAGGTCAGGGACTGTTCTCATTTTTGGTCTTGTATCTGTGGAATTTAGCAAAGTTCCGAGCATATATGTTTTTTAATTGATTGATTGAATGAATGTCTTCTAGACAGCTGTATGGAATTTAGAATGTAGGGTAAACTTGAATTCTAAGGTTTTAGAGATGAAAGTCAATCCATTGAATTACAACTAAAGCTAATTACTATAGCTTTCTATAGCCCTAACCTACTTCCTATGGCAGATATTAATGGGCTGGTCACAGCAGTCTACTTACAGCTTGCTGTCTGTCTTTGAGAAAGACTCCAGGTAGAATATATCCAAGCAATCCAACCTTGGAAAAAGGAATGAGGGGTGTGTGTGTGTGTGTGTGTGTGTGTGAGAGAGAGAGAGAGAGAGAGAGAGAGAGAGAGAAGGAGAGAGGGAGAGAGGGGGAGAGAGAGAGAGAGAGAGAGGGAGAGAGGGAGAGGGAAAATGTCATATCCTGCATGTGAGATATACCTTAGAAGTACTGGAAAAAGACTAGGAAATATTTGGTGCGTATATGCAGTAGTGTAAAATTTTTCCATATGTTAAAAGAGAATTGTTTCATAAATGATCATTTCAAAAGTACTCAAACTGCAGAAGATATTTAATTATAACAATAGTACTTATGTAGCACCTTAAGGTTTATAAATCAATTTACCTGTCATCTCATTTAATACACACAACAGCCCTGGAAAGGCTATTATCACCCTCATTTTGCAAATGAGGAAATTGAAGCTGATTTGCCCAGGGTAATAGAGAAAGCTAAGTGTCTGAGGTGGGATTTGGACTCAGGTCTCCTTTACTCCCAAGTTCAGGACTCTAGGCATTATTATTGCTTTTTGCCTTTATAGCATACTTACTTTCTCATAAGCTAGTGGGAAGACTGTTCTCTCCACCCCCCGGGTCTCACCAAGCCCCCACACAAATATTAATCCCTCCCTGTAAAAAGGAAAAACGTTTCGGTAAAGTGAGTCACCTTAGCCAAGCGCCAGTACTTTTGATGATGTAGTATGTCGTACCCCATTCATAATACCCATCTCTTTACTGAGAGGTAGGAAGTGTATCCCCTTACCAGTTCTCTAGAAATCAGACTGTTGATTATAATTCATCAGAGCTAACTGCTTTTTAGTGTTGTTATCAGGGATATTGTTGCAGCAGCTGTGTATGTTTTCTTGGGTTTGCTTTCTTCACTTTGCATCACTTTATTCAAGAATTTTCACAATTCTCTGAAATCCTCATATTTATCCTTTCTTATGGCACCATAATTTTCCATTATATTAATATCTCACAGTTTGTTCAGCCATTTCCCAATTGCTGGTTAACTATTGAGCTTCCAGTTTTTTTTTTGTACCGCAGACTGCTACTGTGAATATTTTATTTTTTATGGGATATTTTTTTTTTCAATCACTGACTCAGTGGGTTAGTAATGGGATTGCTGGGGTCAAAGGGTATAAACAATTTGCTGATTTTTTTTTTTGCATTATACTAAAGCTGTTTTCCAAAATGCTTGGGTTTATTAGAGTTTTTTCTCTCCAACATTTCATTTCCTTCATATCATTGCAGCCGGTTTGCTGGGTGTAAGTTAAAGAAACATCAGAGTTGTTTTGATTTTTACTTATCTTTTTATGAATGATTTGCAGGAGTTTTTCATATGGGGGTTGAATATTTGGATTATTCCTGAAAATTGTTTGTTTATATCTTTTGATCACTTATCTGTTGGGGAAATGATGCTGAATGTGTCAATTCCCTGTATATCTTGGATAGTAAATTTTTATAAAATATCATTTAAAAATAATTTCCCACTTGTTAAGTTTCTCTTCTTATTCTAGCCACACTGATTTTATTAGGCTAAATGTAAGAAGACATCTGATCTAAAAACTGCCTTGATAGAATATAAGTTCCAGAGGTCAAGGTCTGTTTCATTTTTGTCTTTGTATCTGCAATGCCAGGCATACACACTAGGCACTTAATAAATGCTTGTTGATTCATCGATCCTTAAAAAGAAAATATTCCATTCTCTATTCCACTAGATAAGAGAAAGTACTATCAATATAATTCAGAATAGTGGGTTATACCAAAACTTTAAATTGGCTGTGGACTCCATCATTGGGTGTAGCATATTTTTCTTCATTTCTAAGTGGGAAGATGCGTGTCTAGACAATAGTTTGAGAGAAAAAGATTTGGAGGTTTTAGCAAACTGCATGTTTTAGCAGTGGGACATGACAGACAAAAAATTGGAGGAGGTACAGATACTATCTTAGGGAATGACATCGTTAATCATAAAAAAAGTTTAGTCTAACCACACAGAGACTAAAAACCAAATGGATGAAAAAAGCCCATTGTCCAGATTATGTTATACCCTTGAATGAACAATCCAAAGAATTGGATATTTTGGACAGAAATGAACTGGGCCTAGAATTGAATAGAAGTAGAAAACCAGGCTAAATTGCCTTTAGGAAATGGTGTGGTTGAATTATTCCAAGCTTTTTGCTGAAACTAAGGCTCATCTATTTCAACTTCATTATTCTTCCAGTGATACTCCGTATGCCAGTGAGTCATGGAATACCAATCTCTAATGAGCAAGCTGAAGATTATTTGAAAGGGAAATGGAGAGGCCCTTAGTGGGAATGAGTATGCTACAATATACATAATAACAACTAAAAATTGTATGGAAGTGGCATAAAGGATCTCATTACCTCCCTGTGCTACAGTTTGCTCATTCATAAAATAAGGGAGTTGAGTTAGCTGACCTCTAGGGTCTCTTCCAGTTTTAATACATGTTCCCACAATCAGAGAAGTTTGACTCTAAAAGGAAGTGAGGCTGTGTTGTTTTGTTGTTGATCCTTCTTTCTTGAAGAGGATCAATGACATCATGAGGGTCATGTCTTGACTTGCGTGTGAATCAGACTTGAGTGAGACAGAGATGTACAAAGTTGTCAATCTAGCTCTCTCCTCCAGAGTCATCAGAAGTCCTGTGACAAGACAAAGGCCAAGAAGACTGGGGATGGCCCAGGATGCAGTGGGATTCCTTGGCCTTTCTAAATTAAGGCCTTTCCCAGGTCTCAGTTTGTTTAAGGCCATGCCCATTCAATGGCTAAAGGTGGGGTAAGAGTTGAGACAAAAGATTTACCATCATAAAGATGCCATCAAAAAGATTGATATCTGGGAGGGGAAGACCCTCAGAGTTTCTGGACAAAATAGAAAATAATTGCTACTTACACTCATTCTAAGCCATCAAAACCAGAACAGTGAGCCACCTAGGCTTGGGTTGCAGCTGTTATTGGCCACTGAATGAAAGCCAGAGTGATTTGGGTTGAAGGCTGTGATGTGGTTAGAGTGAAAGATGGATACCCCCTATGATCCACTTATCTCCATTAAATGTCAAGAGATCTAAGGCAAGGTCCTAGCATAAGGTATGTACTCCCCTCCCCCCATGAAAAATTTATAGGAAGATATGGACAAGAGTGACATAAAATAAGAAGATATGGTTGGGTTGCTCTTTGTCCTTTTGGAAAAAGTTCCCATATTAAGGTCACAGATCATTTAAATATGGAAGTATTGTAATTTCCAGAAAACCAAATCTGGAATACTGTGTTCAGTTCTAGCTGATATATTTGAACAATGTTGACTAGCTAGAACCCATTCAAAAGAGTGTGACCAGGATGGTGAAGGGCTTTGAGGCAGTGCCATATAAAGATTAGTTGAAAGAACTAAAGATGTTTGGCCTTGAGAAGAGATGACCTAGAGTTGAAGAGTTGAGTTGTCTTTAAATATTTATACAACTGTCATTTGGCAGAAGTATTAAACTTGTTCCATTTGGCCCCACAGGGCAGAACTGGGAACAGTAGATGGAAGTTGTAAATAAGCTGCTTTGGGCTTGATATAAGGAAAAAGATTTCCTCATCTTCAGGGCTTTCAAAAATTGAAACATGGCCTTTCGTAAAATAAATCAACATATTGCCCACGTATGAAATTGCGTGTCTCATTTTGTACCTCTAGTCCATCACTTTTCTGCTAAAAGTTGGTTGCTGTGCTTTATAATCAGTATTATGAAGTTAGTGGTGATAGAACTGAAAAGAATAAAAGAGCAAAAATAAAACAAAAAGTGCAGAAAGAGACAAATAGAGCAATTTTTATAATAGAAATAGCTAGCATTTATACAGCACTTTAAGGTTTGCAAAGCACTTTGCAAATATTATCTCATTTTATCTTTCCCAACAATCTTGGGCAGTGGGTGCTATTATTATCTCTGTTATACTGATGAGGAAACTGAGGCAGACAGAGGTTGTGATCTTCCTAGTGTCACCTAGCTAATATGTAGCTGAGGCTGGATTTGAATTTATCCTCCTAGCTCCAAATCCAGCACTCTATTCACTGCTCCACCTAGTTGCCCTTTTACCACCTTGTTCAATTTTATATATATATATATATATATGTAAACTCTATAACAGTCTTATGCAATCTTATTTTCTTGTTCTTTGTGTATTAAAGTGTTTGTTGATGATTGCTAAATTCATAATAAAAATGAAAATTGTAAAAATAATAAAAGTCTATAAATGAAAGCTAGGTATGTACTTGTTGAGAATGTTCTAGAGGGGATTCTTATTTAGGTCTGGAGTAGACTGGATGCTCACTGCGATACCTTTTAGCACCTGGTGCCTGGTACATAGTAAGCACTTGACAAACGCTTGTTCATTGATTTGATTTGATTCTATGATCTGTCTAAGGTTAATAGGTTACAGCTCTTTTGAGTTCCAACCTACATTTCTTCTAGTTTGGCATTGGGGTGAGATGAAGTGCGGCTGTATGGGGAAGGGACTGGGTTTAAAAAGGTGCTGCTATTAAATTGGCTAAGTGAAGTCACCTTGGAATTAACCATTGGCCCCAGAAGCCACGTGGCACTCAGCACAACTTCTCTGGCCTTTTCTTCTACCCTTTCATTCTTCTCCCACCCTAGTCCCTTTTTCTGCATGAGTTTTTGCGCTTGCAAATTTCAAATAGCATTTTATTTATGAATGATCTAGTCTACCAGTAAATCTTATTATTTGCAAATCGACGACCTTATTGATCCGAGAACTTAGACCTAACCTTGAAGGTAGCCATATATACTGCTTGCTATTCCACTGTGTAAAGTATCTAGGCTTTTAAAGAGGAAAGCCTGTGAATTAATAAGAAGGATCAATACTTGCTACAATTCTTAGTTAACTCAGAGTATTGTAGGGGAAAAAATAGCAAGTGGTCAAGCTGCCTGATTTGTAAATTTAACCATTGATTAAATTTAAAATATACTCCCAGGCTTGTTATTCTTCAAAAAATTCTTTGGAGTCAGGAAAACCTGAGTTCAAATCCAGCCTCAGATACATTGTACCTATATGACCTTGGGCAAGCCACTTAACCTCTATCTGCCTCAGTTTCCTCATCTATAAAGTGGGGATAAATAATAGCACCAATCACCTAGTTTTGTAGTGAGGATGAAATGAGATAAAATTTATAAAGTGTTTTGCAAACCTTAAAGTGCTATATAAATGCTAGCTAATACTATTGTTTTTTAATGTGTTTTGTAGTAGCTAATTAATTTATTGGTTATTCTCACCTTCTTCATTATTCCCATTTAGCACAGTGCCTGGTGCATAATAGGCACTTCATTAATGTTGATTGAGTTTACAAATAAAGAAACTGGAATTCAAAGAGAGTTTGAGTGGAAATATTTGAAGTGATACCTTGAAATATCTGGTAACTAAACATGAGTGAAACCATCTTATAGCTAAGATTCTTTAAGTTTATATAAGTGATGTTTTTAAAAGTTCTGTTCCTGTAAGAACTTAGATTTGCATTTATTAAGAGATGTACTTACTTTGAAAGAAGGTGGTTTGTAACTAGAAAAAAAGTCCATTGTCCATGTTTGTTGGGTAGGGTTCAGTAGTCTTTCTTGGTGTGTTGTATGTGCAGGAGTTGTAAAGAATAATTGTATATGGATGACTACTGTACTTTACCCACCTAGCTGTGAGAATGCTAGGAGTGAGAGAGAAATTCAAGGTGGCTTTGAAAGATTCTTCTCAGATCCAAAGAGAAAATAGTCAAGAATTAGTGAGGAAAGTATTAACATATGTAATATGTCTTGTATAAGTGCATCCTTTTCAACAGTGCTTCTGATAGAATTCTATTTTTATTTTTAAAAAATGACAATTGAGTGGAAAAGAATGCTTATTTTATATATCAACCATGCCTATGTCCAAAGCCCCAGCAGATTTTTAGCAAATGGTGTGTTCGCAATTTATCCTACTTGTAGTCAAATATGAACAGAATTTTAAAAACAAAGAAACAACAACCTATGTAGGAAGGGACAACAGAAGCGTCGCACAGGTGACAACAGAAATCATTGTCCTGTGGTTAGCTTATGCAGTTCCATAGAGTCACAGTTTCATAGAATGTTAAAGTTGGAAGAGACCTGGGGTATGAACAAGAATTCTTTTGTGTGTCTGTTGTGTGCACAACTGTACAGAGGAAGAAACTATCATGAACATCAGCTGCGAACCCTTCAATCTTGAACTTAGGCAATCAAAAACCAGTACTTACAATATCAAGGCAGACTCTTTATAATTCTCTTTATGACTTTTCTACTTTTTGTTCCTTAGTTTTTATGTGGCTAAATTTATATTGCTTCTATGATTCTTACATATGTATGGTTTTTACTATGCATCCATTTTTGTTTTTTTTTTTGGTAAATAGTATTTTATTTTTTCCAATTACATGTAAAGATAGTCTTCAACATTCATTTTTTGTAAGATTTTGAGTTCCAAATTTTTTCTCCTTCCCTCCCATCCCCCCTCCCCAAGATGGCAAACAATCTGATATAGGTTATACACATGCAATCATGTAAGCATATTTCCACATTAGTCATATTGTGAAAGAAGAAACAGAAAAAAAGGAAAAAAGCCACAAAAAACAACAAAAAAAAACCCAGTGAAAACAGTATGCTTCGATCTCTATTCAGACTCCATAGTTCTTTCTCTGGATGTGGATAGCAATTTCCATCGTGAGTCTTTTGGAATTGTCTTAGATCATTGTATTGCTGAGAAGAACTAAGCCAATCATAGTTGATTATCACGCATTGTTACTGTTACTGTGTTCAATGTTCTCCTGGTTCTACACAACCACTTTTGATGTATGCCCAAAGATTGCAGAAGAGATTGGGCTGATTTACAGAAGAGAAAATTTCAGACCTGAAACAGTCAGTAGCATCTATAATATGAATAAATCACTTGTGCATCTGTTGCTATATTGAGAGAATGATTTGATGATACGGTAATACATTTTTCTTAAATCTAGTTACTTCTATAGTTTACATATTATGGTCTATAGAATGAAAATGACTAGCATCATTGCTCACACCTGGGGCTGAACTGTCCTGATTAGTAAGTACCAGTTTACCCAGTTCATTACCTCTAGCAGTACCATACCAGATCATGCTTCATCTCCCATCTAGTTCTCCGTTTTATATATCTTGCTCCCTGTTGTGGCCACATTCCTACCCCTTTTCCCCTACTGAAAAGAGCACCCTAGACTTCCAGGTATCTTGGTCAAAGTCCAGGAAGGAATTAACAGGGAAGCTTTGGAACTCTAACCTTGATACTGAGTTGTCTTGATTGAGAATGCAAACTCACCCAGCACACTGTACCTAGCCCTCACCAGACCAAACTATATTTTATGTTCCATCTAGACATCAACCCTGGATATTTTGCCATCTACTCTACTGCTGGCTACAGCAGGATGTTGGCAGTTGATAATTCCATAATTCTCCATGAGATAAATTACAAGATCATAAAAGTTCAGAGCCATAAGGGACCTTACAGATCACCTAGTCCAAAACCCTAATTTGGCAGATGAGGAAACCGAGACCCCAAGGATAAAGTGACTTGCCCAGTGTCACACAGATTGTGAGAAGCCGAACTGGGATTTGAACAGGGTTCATCCAAACCCAGTTAATGTTACTGTGCCTCAGTTGTACTCTACCAGAGTGCTTCATATTGTCGTCTTACTTTTTCCCCAAATAGATTACAATCTAAGCATTGATACATATTCTGAAGATAAGTAGAAATTATTCTGGCATTAATTCATTCAAGAAATATTTATTAAATATTTACTAATAGGGATGCAAAGGTAAAACATGACACAAACCCTTTCCCTTCAAGGCCCTACCTGCAACTGGATTTAAGGTTGTAAGCCTTGTATGTAGATAAGTATGTTAAAGGGAAGATTCAGAAAAGTACTTTAGGAGAATTTTGAGGAAGGAGAAGACACTCTCAGCTAGGGGTGGGGATATTTAGGGAAGTATCCACCAAAGAAGCGGCCCCTGTGCTGAGCCTTTTGAAGGAAGAGAAGGATGTTAATAGAGATGAGAAGATTCTCAGTAAGGGACATGAGCTGTTTGAATGCATGGAGCTGGGATAAAGGTAGCTGTTTATTTTGGCTGGAATGTAGAGTATGAAAGAAAGCTGAAACGGTCACTGAAAGGTATATTATGGGAGATATTTGAATACTGGGCTAAGGAATTGGTTCTTGTCCTTAGAAGGAAGAGAGAGCAACTGAGTTTTTGATCTGCAGTGTTATGGTCAAACCTACGTTTTAGAAAGACTTCTTTGGGCAGCTATGTAAAGGATGGGTTGTGGAGGGGAGCACCATGTGGAGGGGAGAGGCTGGAGACAAAAAGATTAATTAATAGGTTACTGTAATAGTTCAGGTAATAAGGGGAAGAGGGCCTGAAAAATGGTGGATCACAGTAGAAAGAAGGGGATGGAGGCAAGAGATGTTGTGGAGGTCAAATGAACAAAACTTGGCAACTGTTTGATTCTGGAGACTAAGAGAAAGAGAAGACTCAAAGATGACCTAAGATTGAACCTGAGTGACTAGAAGAAGGGTGGTGCTCTCCAAGGAAATAGTAATTTTCTGCCATTTTATATTATCCATATTTCGCTTATGGGCTGCTCTTTGGTAATTAGATAGGAATGAGCATACAGGCATAAAGAGGACTGAGTCATTCAGTGAGCTAAAATGAGTCTTTGATG